>NW_007577940.1:431857-461142 GCF_000690725.1 Stegastes partitus | reverse complement strand
ATCAGTAGAATATGATAAGTGGCAAGTCTGGCAGGACAAGGTTCCAGCTTTTTATGATTTTGACCAAATGTGATTTGGACTCATTTGTAGGACCACACAAACTAGTGTATATATGGCTCTATACTGTATATTGTCATTATGTGTTCAAAATTACTAATTATTATTCTTGCTTCCATGTTGTTTTCAGGGCTGCATGGTCTCTTGGTGGTAAGCATCGTTGTCTCACAGCAAGAAGATCCCGTGTTCGTGTCCTGCTTAGGACGCCTGGGATCTTTCTGTGTGGAGTTTGCATGTTCTCCCTGTGCAGGGTGGGTTCTCTCCAGGTTCTCTGGCTTCCTCCCACAGTCCAAAAACATGCTGAGGTTAATTGGTGATTCTTAATTGCCCGTAGGTGTGAATGTGAGTGTGCTTGGTTGTTTGTCTCTCTGTGTAGCCCTGTGATAGACTGGCGACCTGTCCAGGGTGTCCCCTGCCTGCGCCCTGAGTCAGCTGGGATAGACTCCAGCCCTCTGTGACCCTAGCGAGGATTAAGCGGTGTATAGATGATGGATGGATGGAAGTTCAAATTCAAATGTAGACGAGGGCTGTACAATTTGAAGGCCTTACTAACTTGCTCAGAGTGGGCTTAATAGTGGCAGCTTGGCAGTGTTTGGCTGGAATGCCTTCCCTATTATTATTATGCATCTGGAAGATAGATGGATTGATATATATATCATCATATATAATTTCAATATATAAATGCATTGTCAGGAGCAATATTACTGTACTACTTCATGATTGTCAGTAATACTTTTTTTATTCAAGGTTTTTTTTTTGGCTTACTTATTTTTATGTTTAGTAATGTATCATACTATTCTATTAGGTACTGCACATTTTTTCCTTTTCTATATTTTTTAAATTGTATAATGAAAAGAAATTCAACTATTTTTTTTATGATTAATGGCACTGTAATTACGTCGTATGGCACAAAAGACATTTCTAAGTTCTCTCTCCTTCTAGCCATGGTTGTTTTCCACTGAGGTGCCAGACTTTATATTGTAGTGAAAATGAGGCCACAGTGAGGAAAAATGTAACAGGACCAAAAAATGCCTGGAGAGCAGAGAGTCAAATGTAAAATTTCTTTATATGGAGCCAATGCTGCAGCTGAAAACTCTTTGTGTTGTTCAGTTGCTGGTTTTTTCCCTCTCTAAAACTCTGAACAGAAGGACCTGAAGCAAACCGAGTTGATTATTCTTACTGAAGTCAGTCAGCTATAACGGATTTTACAAATCAGCACTTTAGGTCACTGTTTTAGTTTCTAATGTATTAAATGCTCACTTAAGAAATCAAGCAGCCATAGGTGTATGTTAATTGGATAATCTTAATAATGAACAGCTTTGTAAGCTGTGTGTACTGATATTCTTTGCCTTTTTATGTTGACTATGTTGTTTTTATTTGCTTGTTTTAATGCCTGTTTATTGTGCCCTCATCTCTCTCTGCAAGGATATTTAAATCTCAATCAGCACTATTCTCCTGCCTGGCGGTGATATAAAAGGATTAGATGGCTGTGATTAACGGCACAGGTGGATCGTAACACTCGGATGCTTCCTCCTCTGCAGTCCTTATGGGCTAGAAACATACACAGCACACGCTCTCTCCATTCAGAACCCCCATATTCTCAGCCTCCTAATGAGATGACAGCCGATTAATCAGGGCTCTAATCAGCTAATTCATGCGACAGATTCAATCACCGTACAAAGTGATTAGATGAGAAGATTTTTGATTATGCAATTAGCATGTATACAGCGTGCAAACAGCCCCTTAGGTCCTAATGAGAGGACTCAGTTATTAAACTTCTATAGCCTGTTTATGTATATGCATATTCTTATTTTAGTCATGGCACGAATTGAGTTTGTGTACACTCATGTGTGTGGTGGGCAGACTCACTCTGGTAGTGCAGTTGGAAGATACCCATGCTTCCCTCCGGTGCAGAGCGGTAGTAGACCGACAGACTGTTGGTGGGACTGCGGATCACCTGACCTTCAACCAGCAGTGTGTGATTGGCCAGGACCATCAGGGCTCCTCGTTCATCGATGCCCCGGATAGACAGCTGCTCACCTTCAGACAGGTTCACGCTCTTTACCTGAACACACAGAGTACCCTGGTTAACCCTCTGAACCCCCAAAACTCGCTGCCTGGGTTGGAAGGCTTGTTTACTTCTAAAAAAAAGTCTGCAATATGACACCATTTATCAGCCAGAAACTGTAAAAACAGAAAAAGGTGAACTGATGTGAAACTTTCAGATGATCCTATAATCTGTGGCATATGGCTCAATCACAAAATTTAACCAAAGGGAGAGTAAAATAAAATAAAATATACTGGATATATAAGATAAATGCAGCATTGCTTAAAAACAGTGAACAGAGGAGCAAGTTGTGGGAAGATACATTCACGGTGAAACATCTTTCTACATTTAATAAGCAGAGTCGTGTAAAAACGTTTGTGGAGGTTGTAAAAATGTAAATAATTAAATATCC
Organism: Stegastes partitus; assembly: GCF_000690725.1. Taxonomy (NCBI): domain Eukaryota; kingdom Metazoa; phylum Chordata; class Actinopteri; family Pomacentridae; genus Stegastes; species Stegastes partitus. The sequence continues at coordinate 458,626 of NW_007577940.1, read as the reverse complement.
GTAGCATGTCCATCCATTTTCTATACACCGCTTAATCCTCATTAGGGTCGCGGGGGGGCTGGAGTCTATCCCAGCCGACTTAGGGCGAAGGCAGGGGACACTCTGGACAGGTCGCCGGTCTATCACAGGGCCACACTTAGACAGACAACCAAGCACACTCACATTCACACCTACGGACAATTTAGAATCACCAATTAACCTCAACATGTTTTTGGACTGTGTGGGAGGAAGCCGGAGAACCCGGAGAGAACCCACGCTGCACGGGGAGAACATGCATACTCCACACAGAAAGATTCCGGTGCCCCCACCGGGACGCGAACCGGCAACCTTCTTGCTGCGAGGCAACAGTGCTACCAACTGCGCCACCTTGCAGCCCTCCGTAGCATGTGAAGCCACAATTTTTTTTTCAGTAATGGCAACACCCATAGACACTTGTAAATTGTGGTACATGTTGATTCTTGTTTTGTTTTTTTTCTTTTCTTTTTTTTCTTTTTGTTAAAAATAAATAAATAAAAGTCCCCAAAAATTCAACTTAAAATTTTTTTTTCTTCTTCTATTTCCTTATGACAAATGGTATTATGTAAGTCTTAGACTGCACAAAAGAGTTGAGTTCTCTGTAACGTTTTTTTTTACTGAGGAAATTTTTCAAGACTGTTTAATTTTTTTCTAAAGTTTTATGCACTTTAGATGTTAAAATGTTTCTTATCAATCAGGGAGGCGTCTGATTGTCTTAAATTAATTCTACAGCAGGTCACACAAACAGAGTCATAAAGAGCCATCTTGAGTCATAAATAGAAGAAGGAATCAAGCGACAGATGGAATTTATGGTTGGTTAATAGATCATTTAATCTTTGAGGCTGCTCCATCCTGGTTATTGTTGACCACCTACTGAAAGCAGTTGTTCTACTTTGGGTTTTTAAAAATGCAGAGTGTGTAGCAACACTGAAAAAAAGTGTTTGCACACTTAACATTGGAATGACATTCAATGCTGAATGCCCCAACCTAAATGTTCCTAAAGGTTCCGAAAGCACAGCCTCCTGTGTCATGTCTGTCAAGTTTCTGTTTTGTGTGCACGGTTTATGGCTTGTCTTTCCTGTTTTATTTTGAAGTCACTTCACCAGTTGTTTCTGTCTCAGCTTTACTTCCTGCATCTGTCTTGTCTCACCTGTTCCATGATTACCTACCCGCACCTGTTTTCCATCTCCCCTCATTACCTCGTGTATATTACCCTGTGTGTCTCACTGTCTCGTTGCCAGTTCGTTGCATTTTCACAGTCTTCGTACCAGCGTTTTCCAAGTCATAGTCACAGTTGGTTTGTTACGACCTTGCTTCTGTTTTTGGACCTTGCCTTTTGCCTTTTGATTTTTGGATACCTCTGCCTGAATTGACCGACCTTCTGTGTACCGAACCCTGAACGGTAATAAACCTGCCTTTTTGCCTGAACCTCTTCTGTGTCGAGCATTTGTGTCCACCTGCCTGTCATCAGTGAGTTCTTGACATCCTGAGCATTGACTTTTAAAATTTCATCTAAACCCTGATTCCTCTGGTGGATGTGGAGGCAGTTGAAAGTTTCTCCAAAGGTTTGGTGATTGTTCTTAAGGTGAAACAACAACTTTTGTGACCTTCAAATCTCCACATTGCACTTTTGTAAGTTGCACACTAGACCACAACTGGCTAACAGTGACACAAATCAGTCTTGTTTGTTCCGTGTCAAACTGCACATACATTACTGCACAGTGATACACAGTGAAGTGAGAGACATATTTGGGACAATTTCAAAATAGAATTAACGTTTTTCTACATGCATTGCAATGGTGCACAGGCTGTACTTAAAGAGAGACTATAAAGAGATGTTTGTTACTACCTCCCATTATTCTACCAAAGTCTCCCTTCCTGTGACAATATGAAAACAGTAGGACTGCAGCTACAACAGTTATCGTCGTAATCCATTCATCCCATAATAATTACCTTGATAAACTGAATCAGTTTGTCCGTAAAGTTTCAGAAAATACAGAAAAATACCTGTTTACTTTTTAAAACAGCAAAATGTTATGGGTATTGAGCTTGCTTAAGCCAATTTTTTGCAGCCCCCAAAAATGGTGCATCAAAATGATTGTAAATATTGAAGTGGTTTACAAACACAAACATGTCTCAAGGTCCACTGATTGTACTTTTTAAAGTAAAAATAGACAAAAGTAGGGAGACTTTAAGTAATAAAGTTACTGTTAAAAGATCTTGAATGAGCCTACACAAGCAAACTGAGATGAGTAAACAGCTCAGCCAATCAGAAGCGTGGTTGCTGCACTGCTCCTTGTTTGTACCACAGGACAACCGCAGTCTTTGTGGCTGTTGGTTTGAATTTGCATCATGATGTCACAAATCCCTGGATGGCCAAAAAAAATAAGGGCGCAACAGTTGTTCCAAAATGTGTTGATTGTTGTTGCACAGAAACAAAAGAAATTCATTCTGACAATGACTTTGATCATTAATGGAATCTGTGTCATGCAACAGTAAAACTCAGACAGCTGCAGTGAAGTGAAACTTGAATTTCTGTATGTGTGGGCTGTATGAGAGCTAATTTCCCCTTAAGCCATTACAGTGAGGATATTTCTACATTTTGGACAGTCTTTCCTGATTCAAAGTCGGTACTTTAATTTCAAAGGTCCAATTACCTTGATATTTTTTTTTTTGTGTGGATGTTATGAATTTGGACATTTAAAATAAAAGCTGGTGGGATATGACACATCATTCCCACCATAGCCTGATTACCTCCTAGCTTCACAAGTGCTACAAACCACCATAAACCAGCTCAAACATTGTATAATTCTATATATCCTTAAAACAGCTGCCTCAGTCCGCCATGTTTATTTACTTTCTAGAGCTTTGCTAACTCTGAAATGTAAAGCAAACCTCATTAAATGTTCTGTTGTTGGCTGCATTAGTGATCACAGGAGTTTTCATGCACTCCACCCAATAGATTACTTGTATTATTGATCACAATGTCACCATAACAGTTATAAAATTTTAGTGTTAGTGCATTGTGCAGATAATGTGGCTAACATTAGCTTTGACAATTTGCTCACAGGTCAGAGCTCTGTGGAAACTGTAACACTGAGGGACAGAGAGATGGTGAAAGTTTTAACTGGAAACTAACGAACAAGAACTGGCTGAGTTACTGTATTTCCATGTCGCCTGTTGTGCTTCAATTCAACCTGAACTCAGACAGTGTTTACCTCTATCTGTTTCTCTCCTGCTCTCTCTGCTCACATGTAGTGTATCTTAATAGAGCCACACTCCCAATCAAGTTGTTCTCACATATTTATCAGTTTCTGTTTTTAGAAAATAGAACAAGTGTCAAATAGTGAGTGAAACATAGCCCATTAAGACCACATGTTAATCAGCAGTCATTTAGGAGTAATTTCCTGTTGCGCTACAGCCCTAAAATGCTAATGTTATAACCACAACATTGTCTGTGTCTGATAAACTCACCAAACACATGAGTTAAAAACAATGGTTGTGCTGTGAAACTGGTGCTATTTCCATGTAAAATCAGAGAGAATGTTATGTGAGGTCCTGGTTAATGATTATGCTCTGAGCTGTCTATTCCAGACAAAGAGAGAGTCTTCTTCCTGTGAGCAGCAGCAGCTCAGCAGCATTTAAATCTACAGACACTGAAACAGCCCATTTAGAACAGAACTAAAAACAGGAGTTATACACTATTGATGAAACAGACCATATTCAACACACTCTTGAGACATGGAGGTTTTCATTAGTTTGCTGGAAAGGGGCACATTATGGGACATTTAGGGTTAGAATTAGAGAAATGCATTATATTAATGAGGTTTCTTTAAAATTATAGAAGAACAGAGTGTTAATGTTTCCAATACAGATATTAGATTTGCTGATGACTAGCATTTTAAAGTGCTTTAGTTGTCTGTACAACATGCAGGAATTGATCTGTATATTGTCATATATTGACAACCTTCATAAATGGCTTTTATTTCCATCAGCTAAATGCTGACAGGCTGACTGAAAATCACTGGGCTGGTATTGAACAATTTGAGTCAGTTACGTAGCATCCAAACCCTGCTGCAAGCAGTTTAGGTGGTGCACAGCTACATGATCACATCCTCCAGCCCTGCATTGACTGTCTGTTGCTTTATGAACTGATTACAAAATGCTGAGGCTTTTCTGAAAACCCACAGAGGATTTACTGTAGGTTATCTTTCTGGCTCTTGTTTTGCATTGAGTTTGCATGTTCTCCCTGTGCAGCGTAGGTTCTCTCCAGGTTCACCGGCTTCCTCCCACAAGTCCAAAAACATGTTGAGGTTAATTGGTAATTCTAAATTGTCCGTAGGTGTGAATGTGCATGTGCTTGGTTGTCTGTCTCTAAGTGTGGCCCTGTGATAGACTGGTGACCTGTCCAGGGTGTCCCCTGCCTTCGCCCCAAGTCGGCTGGCATAGGCCCCAGCCCTCCCGCGACCCTAATGAGGATTTTATTGGTATTTTATTCAGTTTGATAGTGTTCTAGTTGTAAGGTTTTCTACAGCATTTGCCAATATTGTTATAAGCTTTGTAACTCCACATATGATGAAATTGAATGGCTATTTCACAATCTAATTAACTCTAATTGTTTAGATAGCTTTAGATATTGTAGATAGGAACAAAAGTGGACAGGTTGGTGTATGTAAGTGCAACTGAACTGGAGATCTGTCACACAGACTAGGAGAAACCTAAGACAATAGTCTTTTGAAGACATGCATTGCAAAATATTAACATTTCTGAAATGTTGGATTTAAACATGCATGTATTAGGTACTATTTTTAATATGGTTAATACTGTGAATATAGTGCATATATCTTTTATCTCATTTCATCTCTTAAATTTATCTATCTATGTGTTATGTACAGATTGTTCTGTTTATGTACTTAGTATGTTCATAATACACTGTTAATATCGTGTCATAAGATTTACACCCATGCTGCACATAATGCATTTGACTGCTTCTTTTGCATTTCTGTTTGATGCTAAGCTGCATTTTGTTGTCTCAGTACTCGTACTCTGTGCAAAGACAGTAACCCTGCATCTAATACAATGACGTATGTGCTAGTTTGCCTAAATGTAGTGAGTAAAGTGTAGTAAATAAATACCTAAATGTGTATTTTGGATGTCATGGAAGAAAGATGTCCCCAAATCTCTAAAGTGACAATATCTTACCTTAGGCTGTTGCCAATAAAGCAGTTTGAATTTGAATTTGAATTTAAATTTGAGAGAGAGAAGTAGTAGTGCCAGTATCTTCCACTAGGAGGCAGAGTTCAACTTGGGTTCACACCAGACGCCTCCTCACAGTCACAACAAACACAAACCCATCAACACAGAGATGTCCTGCACAGTGACCGGTGACTCTGCACACAGCGAACATGTGATAGTTGCACCGCAGCCTGGTTGTGTGTGATTTATTGGCCATGTGTACCTGCAGTTCCACTCCGTATCCAGTGTACACGGTCACAGTGTAGGTGCAGTGCATGAGGGCTCCGTCAGGCAGAGGGGGGTCATCAGAGGAGTCTATGTATCCCTCTGGGTCGGAGAAATTCACCATGCAGCTGGACGCAGCTGAGGAGAGAGCAGAGGGGTTTATTTTGCATTGGCCTTGTTTTGTCTTTTGTAATCCCTTTAATGTGAGGCTGACTGGAAGCTCATTGGAAATCCCTGCTGCGTATAATTAATGATGGAAATTACAGGGATCTAAACTGCTACACAGCAGACACAAGGTGCAGCAAAGACTCATGGCTGGTAACGCTGACATAGAATAAATAACTACATTCTTTGGTCCTCTAAAGATTTTTCTAAGTGGATCAAGTAGTCAGATCCTTTACTTAAGTACTTCTTCAGGCTACTTCATACTTGTACTCTTGCACTTGTACTTTTTAAACTTTTACTCTTATTTTACTGATTAAATTCATTTCTGGTCCCTTTGTTGAACAAATTTTCATGAAAAAAAAAAAACATATGAACAGCTTATAATGTACAGTAGACAACAGAAGTAAGCCCAATGTCACTTAATTGTCAAATAATTCAAAACTGTGTCACCTTACAGTAATTAGATTACTTTTGTTTAACTGTAGGTATGTGCTCTGAGGTCAAATTTAAAGCTAACAGTTTAGGTTTACTATATGGAAAATAAAGGCCTCACATTAGGTACAAAAGTCACACATTTCTGAAATCCAAGTCTGTTTTAATTTAATGCTTCGTATGTCCACCTTTACGTTCGATGACAGACTCAGTCCTGCTCACCATGGAGGATACTGCATATCTGCAGAGATGTTTTATAATTTTTCAGAGACTTTTTTTCAGTTGCTCTTTGCTGTAGGGGTTGTGTTGCTCTACTTACCTCTTAAAAATACCCAAAAGCGGCTCAATTAGATTGTAGTCAGGCAACACACTTGTCCAGGTCATATTTGTCACTTTTTCCATCTTTAGAAAGTCTCATGTGACTGTGTGCTTTGAATCATTATTATGTTCAAATATTCCTCTTCTGCCAAATTCCTGCAGGCTGGGAGTCAGGGGTCAGCCAGTATTTTGGTTCATTCACAGACATTCATGGTGCAGATATAAATGTTATCTCCTGAATAACATTTGCACTCATACAGCCCTAGATCATTACACTCACATTTCCGTGCTTCAATGTCAGGACTATGCATTCACTGTGGTAGTCCTGGTCAGGTTCACACCAAACACGCTGGGCTCCATCTGAGCTACATAAAATAATTTAAATTAATTAATATATTAATTATTTTCATCTAATCTAACCAAAGAATGTGTACCCAATATTCATCAAGTGTTTTTTTTGTGTTATTTGTGTTATCTTCCAGTGGAATGTTTTTTTCTTGGCATCCGTCCATCGAGTTTGATGTTATAAAATGTCCTTCACACTGAGCTGTCACAGATACTCTGATTCCCATCTATAACTCCTGTGCCAAGTCCGAAGCCGCTGCCCATCTGTTTTTCACAAGTAGACTGTAAAAATGGTGCACTGTCAGTAGCATCATTTTCAGAGGACGACCATTGCATTTCTGATTAGTGGAACTATGGCTCCTTCTATACCTCCTGATTATTGCTGTAACTGTGTTTCAGCTGATTTTTAGTTGGTCACTGATCTTCCCTTATCCTTGTTAATCTTTTTTTAGTCTCACAACCGTATATTTTTTTGTTGTTTTCCACTTGGAGCCATGATGCAGATAGACGCAGTCCACAGGTTCAAAACTGAGAAAGTTCTGTTGTTCACGGCTCATTTAATAACCATGTTAATGCAGTTTGGCTGATTGGAAATCAGAGATGTGTTCAGTTTTGTTTCAGTGATCACAAGTTGTTGTTTTTTTTTTTACCTTGTGTGGAGATGGATTCACTTTTTTTGCATTGAGTTTCTAATTTGTAGCCTGTATTTATAATATAGTCTTTCTAGGGTTTTAGTTTTCTATTTTTAATCAGGAAATAATGCCATTAGTGAGAGGTGATAGGTGATACCATTTTGAAACATTTGACTGATATTGCATAGGGTTGTAGTTACTTGTGTTGTGTTCTGTATACTGACCAACAGTTTCGGAAAGTGTAAACATAAGGCTTCAGGAGTTTGAGTTTGACCAACTGGCTCTCTTCCCAAGTAAGTATTGGTATGACTACACACAGAAAAACTGAGGGAACAGAAAAGGGGTATTTCTGTGCTGGAGCTCTTGAAGATAGTCACTTGATTTATTTATGTCAGACAGCTGAAGCCTAATAATAACTCCAGATGAAGCTAGTTTTCCTTCATCACTTTCTGTTGCATTAGAAGCATCTTAGGAGAGTAGTTTCAATGCACATTATAATTACAGCAAGTAAAACCTGCTGTCTTGATGGATATGCTCATGTGAATACTGTTTTAAGATGCATTTGGAGACATGTGAGTCTGTCCTTTGAGCACACTGCTTGAGTTAATGTGTTTAGTGACATTCCACCACCATGAAACGCTGATTGAACGAACCTGATGAAGGGGCTTCTGTTTCCGTGTCCACGTCCAGCATCGAGCCCACAGTGGTGACCTCAGCCTCCTGCTCAGGGGTGTGTGTCTGTGTGTGAGGCAGTTCAGAGTGTGTGTCTGTGGGAGGAGGTTGAGTTGGACGGCTGCCTTGGCCTGATGCTGCAGCTGATGGTGGGGGTTTTACCCTCCTCAGTAATCCCCCGCTTTCATGCTCCAGGGATTGACTTCCAGGGAGGGAGCTGACGCTGAGTCCTCTGCCCAGAAGAGGGAGCAGGTTCTGGGGCAGAGCAGAGGGGATGATATCCCCTTTCTGGGAGACCAGTCGTCCTTTTTGGGCCAGCACTGACTGTAGTAAACCCCCAGTTGAGGTGGTGCTGGAGCTTCTGCCTTTGGGGCTGCCTTCCTTTATGCTCCCCAGCGGCACCACCGGAGGTTGGGTGGAGGGGAAGGATGTGGGGACTTCTTTATCTGAAAAGAGTCAAAAACAAGGAATGAATCATTTCAACTGGCAAGACAGGCAAGAAAAAAAACATCTTTGAAAATGCCGTGGGAGTATGGCTCTGGGTGGCTCTGTCACTGTCCTGCTGGTCTTATCAGGAGTGGGGTTATCTAGCTGGCACAGCCAAGGCACACTTACCTCCACTGTCCACACACACAACACACACTGCACAAACACACACAGTGTAGTGGAGAGACAGGGCAGTTAGGCATGACAGGAGCTGAGCAAAAAGGAGGGGGGAAGAAGCTAGAAAAAAAAGGAGAAATGCATAGACAGGCAAACCGCTCTGCCGTGCATGCTAAAATGCCATCTCCAGCAGCTTAGTTCAAAAACAGCACACAGCAGCATTTACACACACAAACCCAGGCTGCACATCCACACACACCCCCTGTCCTCCTGCAGTCCACCCTCAAACAACATACACTCCAGCCGGAACAGGGCTCGAGGTGCAGCTAAACATTAATCTGCATTTCAATGTCATTTTCACTCCTTGAGCAAAAAACTAAAGGACCGCTGCTGCTGTCATTTTTATCAAGAAGGAGATAAGTCAGGGGAAAATATCCTCTCCGTTTGTTGTCAACAATACAAGCGCTTTCTTCTTGTTTTGCTGTTTTTCATTTCAAGACAGAAAAAAAAAGCCTTTTTTAAAAATTTCCTGATATACCGGCACAACGCTCAATGTGTCACAGCACCATCATCAAGAAACTAATTTCAGCTTTCACAGCTTGCAATTATTTAGGCAGCTACACAGCAGCAGCTGTCCACACACACGCACACACACACACACACACACACACACACACTTCTAAAGACGCTGGAAAACTTTTGCTCTTGATGTGGCTCTGCTCTATAACTGTGCCTTTGATATTCTGAGCTCTTTAAATGTATTTTTGGAGAAAATCACACTAATTACGTTGACACCAAACATATACAACCTTCTATGAAGAAAGTTCCTCAAATTTGATTTTTTAAACAACTGAATGATGCAGCTTTCAGACAGCAGGTTGAACCCAGTCCTATCAGACTGCTGGACAGGGGTCTAATCCACATGGTCATTGCCCACAATGTAACAAGAATGAATGCTTTTAACTGTAATTTTTTTGATCAATTTGTTATTATTTTACAGATCTTCCTTGTTTTGTTAAATCATAAATAATATCTATCAAAATTACAAAAAGTATTCATTTACATCTTGACTGTAAATAAAAACAGAACCTAAAAACAGTAAATAATGTCCACATCAAAATCTGTATTTTTATAAATGTTAATTCATTTGTTTATAACATTTGACTGAAAAGCCACAGAAAAATATTATCTACATTTTCTAACTGTATGTGACTTCTACAAATCTGTATTTTCACAAATAGTCATTTCCTTGTTCACAATGTGTCAATGTGTAACTGTAAAACAACATTGTTTTGCTAAATTTAAATCCACTAAAATCATCAATACTTTACACATATTTGTTTTTTGTTTTAAAAGTTTGTGAAGGTATTAAAGTATTTTACGTATTTATTTATTTTTTACCTTTTCACTTTTCTTGCTGCCAGATTTTTATGTGTAGGTGTGCATAAACTCATTAAAGTCTGAATTTGACTTTTTGAGCCTGTTATCAGTGCACTGCAGTTTTACTGTGAAAATTTCCAGTGTTGACTGTTTGTTTTACTCATGATGTGTCTTCTAGCATTTAAAGACCACCACATGGACATGTTGACAAGATAAAAACTGCATTTTAACCAGACGAGGTCTTTAATAATGGTCTAAGGTGCATACAGATATTATATTTTAGATGTCATTGTTCTGCACAGGTCCAGTTTTGCAAACCTGCCTCAATTCATTTGTGTAAAACCAGTGACTCAGCCCGTAATCAAACGGGCTCAGAGGTAGCTGCTGGCAAATGAGGGTTGCAGGCTAAAGCTCACGAGGTTGAGAAGCACTCAGCAGCCTGTTAAATAATCCTAATAATAATTTTAAAAAACAGTTATTTGTGCTGATCAGAGAAAAAGAAACTCAATCCATGCTTTCAGTGTATTATGTTTACTTGTGTTTCACCGGGACAACTCGTTGGCAGAGCAAACCTCTCCACAAACCTGCAGCCTTCATTGATTATTTAGCTCACCCTCTGTACTTTGCTGCACACTGGTGAGCTGGTAAAAAAAAAACAAACTCTGAGATCATTCTGGGCAGCCAATTTGTAGAGGATTTCTAAGTGCCCAGAGCAAGCTTTCTGCACTATCTGTAGGAATGTCAAAATCTGATAAATTGTTAATATAGAAATATTTATTAGCAAGTGCAGCATTAAACAAGACCAAGACTTCGGCCTCCTGCAACTCGTGAATGTGTTTGCTGTCAGAATCTGTAATTTTGACAAAAATTTTGTACAAAGATGTTTAGAATATCCAGCTTCAGCCAGTAATGTTCAGAGTGCATTGGACACAGATAGAACAGCTTCATTGTGTCGGATGGAAACAGTACAGAGCAGCGGCACACTTCTTGTTTTTATCTTCACTGCCAACTTTGCCACAGCAGACGGTCTGACAGAACTGCATTAATGCTAAACCTTCACTTCCCACTGAGAGGAAATTAAAAAAATTAAATGTCTGCTCACCTGCCATCTTAACTAACGAGCAGGTTGCCCATTACGTAATATGATTCATGCACTCCAGTCGGAGTCCATGCACGTCTTCACTGAATGTTTCCTGCTCACCTGACTGTGGGTTAATAAGCACTAATAAGCCTCAGCTTCTGCTTTGCAAAAAGTTAAAGGCTTGTTTATTTTATTTCACACAGAAGCTGTTGGATCAGCCTGGATGAGAATGACACTGTCAGTGCAAAATATGAACAACTGAAAACATCTGCGTCTTTGATTAAAAGTCAAATGCACAAGCCTGTGATGAACACGCTGGATGGAAAGAGGCGAGACACACTGGCGAAAAGTGAAAAGGTGGTTTTTTTAAGACCTTGGGGAGGGAGAGTGACGGGTGAGCACAGAGGCGGGGGGGGATGCCAGGCTTTAACCAGTGCTTGATTGGCGATTGGCAGCAGGTACATAATCACCTCCACCGGTTGGAGCCTGCTCAGCCTGCAAACACGAAGCATATAACCATAGACCGCGTTACCACATGGGCAAAGTGGGCGTGTGTCCAGGGCCCCACAGCCAATAAGCGCCCTTGGCCTTCAGGTTTTTTTTTTTTGTGTAATAAATAAATAAATAAAAATATGTTTGCTTTCTAACGTACTTTCCAACGTAACGTTTTCATGCATTTGCTTTCAAACGTAACAGACTACTTTTTGTACAAAAAAAAAGTACGTATGACGTCAAAACAGTTTGTTTTCAAAATGGAGAGGCGAGCGCTCAGTCGTTCCGAAAAAAGAAAGCTAAGGAAAGAAAAAGAGGATAAAAATGCTGCTTTGGTGCAGCAAATGCCATCAATCTCAACATCTTTCACCAAAAAAGGAGAGGCAAGATGACGGTAAGCCTACTCATAACAGCGGTGGAAGTTGTATTACACCTCACTGCTCAGAGGATCAGCGGGATGCTAACACTGCTAGCTCAAGTGCACCGGAGACTTCTGATAGTGGTCAAGCGACACTATGTCCTACTGATACCGTCTGCACTAGTAGTATGAAAAAAAAGCCCTGTGTGATTTTATATCAGCACAACGAGGTCTTTTTGCGGACTTTGAAAAGGAAGCCTTAGCTGTACCAGGCATGTACCAGGCATGTGCCAGGCGTACAAACATGACCTCCTGCGCACCAGAAAGCGCAGACGATTTGAGGATGACGGCGGAGAAAAAGATGCGGTATTTGACGGGAAAAGCAAATTCCAAATAGAAACATTCAATGTGGCTATTGATAACTTTGTCAGCTGTCTCTGCCACAGAATCAATGCATACAAGCACCTGTGTGACATGTTTGGTGTTCTTTTCATGCCGGAAAACGCATCGGACCGTGAGTTAATTGAGAAAGCCAACACACTCACCTCTGCCTATCCCGCTGATTTGGACAGTAATCTTGGAGATGAACTGATTCACTTCAGATCATTCATCAGATCAGGCGGACAGAATGTGCCTCCATCAAAATGTCTTAAAACAATAATGGATTGTGGATTACAGTCAACATTCCCGAATGTGTACATCGCCCTGAGACTTTATCTGACACTTCCTGTCACAAACTGCGAGAGAGAACGGTCGTTTTCTCAAATGGCCAGAATAAAAAACAAACTCAGGACCAAGATGACCTAGAAGCGCCTGAACAGTTTGTCACTCATGGCCATAGAAGCCGAACTTGTCCGAGAGTTGGACTTCAATGACATTATCCAGGACTTCTCCTCGAGGAAGGCCAGGAAAAAGCTGCTGGTTTAGGTGAGATTTTATTTATTTTAATTAAGGAGTATTTTATTATTATGTGGCCTGATGCGTGTATCAGTGCTGATTTACGTAGGCAAGATGGTTCTCGGCTCCTGAACTATAGATCATCACTGATACACGCATTAGAAGTGGTACCATGGACAGCGCCAGTGATATTTTTGTTTATGTTTTGGTGGTTGTGTGTTGCCCAGTGTCATGTGCGTAATGCGCGCATTGGCAAGGGCCCGTGGCATGTTTGTGTCCAGGGCCCGTGGTGATTATAATCCGTCTATGCATATAACACCACACCAAGCACAGCCGGAAGTGAACTACCTTCCTACCAGGAACACCACAGTATCCTCTTGGCGTCCACCAGAGGGCTCTCTCTATAAAAATCCTGGTGGAGGGTCTTGTCCAGGATCAACTTCCAGGAGATCCAAGACTGCTCCTCCGGGCCATATTCCAATCAATCCACGAGGTATTGGAACCCCCTACCACGAGGCCTGAAATCCAGGATCCTGGAAACCATGAAGGCTGGGCTGTTGTCAATGATCCGGGGTGGTGGCGGGGGTTTAGCAGGTGGACAGAGGTCACTGGAGTCCACTGGCTTCAGAAATGACATGTGGAAGGTAGAATGGATCTTCAGAGAGTCCAAGTCCAGGTCCTGATTAGCCCTCTCCTTCTGGCCATTAGTCTGCGGATGGAACCCGGAGGAAAGGCTGGCCATAGCGCTAATTGCATTTAGAAGGCTCGCCAGACCTGAGAGGCGAACTGCGGTCCCCAATCCAAGACAATGTTGGAAGGGATGCCGTGGAGGCGGACATGCTCGGTGAGCAGTTCCGCAGTCTCAAGGGCAGATGGCAGCTCAGAGAGAGGGACGTAATACACAGCTTTAGAAAAGCAGTCAACAATGGTAAGAACAACCATGTTACCTCGAGAGGGAGGCAGGCCCGTGATGAAATCCATGGTGATGTGGTACCAAGGACGGCAGGGGACCAGCAGTGGGTGGAGTAGCCCTGCAGGGGGGCGATGAGAGGACTTCCCTCTGGCGCAGATGGTACAGGCTGCCACATACTGCCTCGTGTCCCGGGCCATCCCAGGCTACCAGAACCGCTGACGGAGGAGGATAAAAGTCCGGCAGAAACATGAACGGCACACGATCTTGGAGGCGTGTCCCCACTGGAGGACCTGCGACCAGGTGGCTGCAGGAACGAACAGCCAATTTGGAGGGCCATCACTTGGGTCCGGTTCGTCCACCAGAGCTCTCTGGATCACTGCCTCGATCTCCCAGGAGGCGGCGTCCACAGTCCGGGCTTCCGGGATAATGGGTGCAGGATTCTGGGTCTCGTGGGAGGCAGAGAAGCCTTGAGACAGGGCATCCAGTTTATCGTTCCGAGAACCTGGGCGGTAGGACAGAGAATAGTTAAAATAGTTAAACGACTTAAAAACAGGGTCCATCAAGCCTGGCGGGGGTAAAGGCTGCACACTGGCCACAGGTAGGCCAGGTTCCTATGGTCAGTCCAAATGGTAAAAGGCTTGAGAGGCCCCTCCAGCCAGTGTCTCCACTCTTGGAGAGCCAGCCTCTGGGACAAGGGATCGTGCTGCGATATGACCACTCCAACTCCCGTGTCAGATGTGTCAACTTCAACCACAAAAGGGAGGGCGGGATCAGGGTGTCGCAGGACGGGCGCAACAGTGCCTTGAGAGCATGAAAAGCAGTGTTGGCCTCTGGGCTCCACCTGAACGCTGTCATCGTGGACGTGAGACTCGTGAGGGGTACAGCCACCTGGCTGTAGTTTTGGATGAACCTCCTGTAGAAATGTGAAAACTCCAAGAACCGCTGCAGGTCCTTCCAAGACGTCGGAGTGGGCCAGTCGGTCACGGCCTGGATCTTGGCAGGGTCGGGTTCCAGTTGGCCCCGGGATATCACATATCCCAGGAACCCAACATATGTGCGGTGATACTCACACTTCTTGGGTTTGGCAAAGAGAAAGTGAACTTTCAAAATAATGGTGTTCCTACCAGGAGCATCACAAAGCCTTAGACATGAATGCCTTAGTTAACTCAACAAGAAACGCTATGATGCTTTAATGCTGCTGTTTGTGGTGGGCAGAAAACTGTCACTTTGGCCAGTTTTGTATGAATTCTTGTGTTTGTCTGCCTTAGATGTAGTTTCTGTATGCTGACTGTGTTCTTGTCTGGCTATAAATGTTTCATGCTAAGATTCTCTTTGAAATACATCAGTAAGAATGACTAATTTAAAAAAGATCAACGTGAATTTGTTCACAAATTCATGAAACAATCAGTCTTACTTTTCTTCGGAAGGTTTCTTATCCAGCTTCGAGGCTCATGGGTGCTGGAGTGTAGAGAAGACTGCCGATGGAGATCATCACATCACTAGGGCTGTGTTTGGACTGTCTTCTTGCCAACTGTGTAGTCCACTGTGTTGTGAATCAGCCATCAGTGCACTTTTTGTGCTTTTAAATACACTGTATTTTTTGTTTTTAAAATATGACTATATTAGAAAATTGAAACTCAGCTGATCCTGAGGACGTCAGGGAAGAGGTACTGACTGATTTTTTATGGAATGACCCACTGATCTCTCTTTACCAGCTTCTTCCTCGCTGCAGCTCTGCGAGTCAATTCTCTCAAACTGAAAACGACCATTTGTTACCCGAACAGCAAATTTGTGGTTTTGTTACCATTATAATGTTGACAGGATTTTCTAAAAAGCCAGTAGATGACAATCCACTGTCCTTAATTGGTCTCAAGTGTGTGCGCATTTGCATCCAGCGGGCCTTTGTTTTGTTGTTGCACGATTTCCATTTACCTTATTTATAGCGAGAGGCTCCTCATCTGACTTTGAACCGTCAAAACATCTAATGAGAAAGCGCATGGATACAGATGGAGCTGTTTGGTTTCTGTGTAGCCTCTGGTTTCATACAAGCACTCCGACACCAGGATTTTTCAATAAGAAATCAATGAGTTTGGCTACAAAGTCTTTGTGGCCGAGCTTAACAAGCAGAGCCTGCCGAACATATTGTATAATTATTTTCCTGTCATGTTTTTGGTGAAATAAGCTGACAGTTTCCATTGCTGGGCTGCTACCTGAGTAATTTAGTTCAGTCATAAGATGAATAATTAAAGCCCAGATGTCATGGAGAGCATTAAAGCAGAGATTGGGTTGTCCCATCATGCTTTTTAGGACTTATGTGCCTGTTTTAGTTCTGGAGACAAACACAATAGACATGTTGATGAGGGCGGACAGACTTTTTGAGATCTCTTGGAGAAGAATGTGCTGTGACATTTACAGTTGTGACAGCTATAGTTTTATGGGGCAATCAGCTTTCTGAAGAGAGATTTGGCACGCAGGACATGAAGATGAACATAGCGATTTAATAATTAAACGTGTGTATCTAAGTGGAGACTTTCATTATTCAGGCTCTGTGTGTGTTAAGATCTTATTTTAAACCTTAGTTTCCAGATTTTTATTCACAAAGCAGAGCAGCTGATTTCAGTGATCAGCACCTCCAATTAGATGGCAGGAAATAGTCAGTAAAATCAGCCACTGCTTGTTTTCCACTAAACTGCTGCGACTGCAGGAAAGCAACAACAGAAAAGCCGCAGAGTGGAGGAGGAATGATAGTTCTGCAGAATAATAGTGCGCCGCTGATCTGAACACTGAGCAGAAAAGGTCAGATGACACAACTGGGGCAAAGAAAGAACCACTGAGCAGATTAAACACTTTGAACTTAATAAAGTGGGATTGTTGCCACAGCTGACAGAAACTTCAACTCCCCACATGTGTGGTCAAAGACAAGCTATTCAACACAACAGGTTGGTTTGAGATCATCTGGTTTGGGCAAAATAAACCACAGACATCTTATTATATCTAAAAATGCAAAGTCATGACCTGTTTTTAGGGCTGTAATAGAAAATGTATTTGTAATGAAGATTTTTGGTGTGGGCCTTTCAGTTTACCACACAGGAGAGTTACTGCGATTCTGCAGTTCTGTTTTTTTTTTTTCAATTTACTAAGTGCTGCACTTTATTGGATATTGTGTATTTTTTATTTGAGAGAATATTTGTGTTGCGAAATCTGAGCGTGAAGCATACTTTCTAAATGCTGCACCTTGATAATTTAAAAAAAAAAAAAAAAAAAAGCTTTAGTATTTTTAATATTATTATTTATTTATTTAGTTCTTTATTAGTAGCCAGTTGCAGCAGTATTGTATTTTTTTTTTAAAGAAAGACAAAGTAATAGTCTGGTCAGTAAACCAGTGTCTACTTAAAAATGATCTTTAAAAAAAGTTTCATGTTTTGTATTTCTTGTTTTCGCTGCTCCGAAAATGTACCAAACCCGAATTTTTGTGTACCGTTTGAAGAAAGTTTAATCCTTAACTCTCCTCTACCTTCTCTGTACGCATAACCTTTTTTGTTACTTGTCTTCAGAAGAAATAATTGTCAAACGCAGCTATGATTGATCATCATCTTTTGTTGATGTAAGGTTTCATTCAAGCTTGTTACAGAGAAAAGTTGATTTTTGAAACCAAGCAAATGGCCATCCACCAACAGCAAACTTTGAAACCACATTAGCTGCAGGAGCCAAAATAAGTATTTGACATTTTTCTTCCTTTTCATATTAAAACATTGACATAATCAATGTGGATTCACTTTTCAGGTTGACAGTTTTTTGGAAACAAGTGACAGAAATTAAAAATGCATTATGTTTGAGTTCACTTTTGCTAAAAATTACACATTCAGAGTTAGACTAGCACTGGTTCTGTTTTTTTTTTTTTTTTTTAAGTTATTCTGACAAAAGGCAGAAAACAGAATAACCTTGACTTTGAATGTTATTTTCTCATATCAGTGTTGTGTAGAAGATGTTGCTGAGGACAGAAGAGGCATGAATGCTAAAAATCTGTGCTCTAAAGGAGAATAATCAAGACAAGAATGACATCAAGCAAGAGCAGCGTCCTGCTTCAGCTGACTAACATGGCTGATTTAAAGGTGAGCTTAAATTTGGTGTTTATCAGTCATTGTTCATCTGTTTGTAGGTTTGGCTGGTTCGTACGAATGGCTGAGAGATATCTGCTGGTGCACACGGTAAAGGTCAGTGTACCATCATGAGGCGGTGGGTGGTAAGATGTGCCTTTTTGTCGGGGAGCGCCTTGATGTCTGCAGTTTCAAAGGCCCATGGAAGAAGTTGTGTGGAGACTCCCTGGGGTGCAGCGATATCTGGGTGACCTCTCGATCGCAACGACGGGATGAAAGTGACCACTTGCTGGTTCTCGACAAACCTTTGGTAGGAAATAGGAGCGTGTACTGTAGCTCTCAGTAATCAGGACAGCTGTGCCTATTTCAGGACATCAGTGGAGAACCGAGACATCCATCCATTCATCTATTATCTATACACAGCTTAATCCTCACAAGGGTCGCGGGGGGGCTGGAGCCTATCCAAGCTGACTTAGAGTGAAGGCAGGGGACACCCTGGACAGGTCACCAGTCTATTGCAGGACTACACTTAGAGACAGACAAACATGCGCACTCACATTCACACCTACGGACAATTTAGAATCACCAATTAACCTCTATTTGTTTTTGGACTGTGGGAGGAAGCCGGAGAACTCGGAGAGAACCTACGCTTCTAGCAGCACTGACTGACAACACAAATCAAATAATCCAATCCATGATTTTCAGCAAGAGCTTGAAGGTCTGTTTTGTGGTTCACAGCACATCAAGTGTTTCAGCTAATAGATTACAGTTCTTAGTTCAGTATACCAACAAAATAGGAACCAGATTCAGATGCTGTAGATATGTGTATTAATATCTGAATCATGTGAATCCTGATCATGTTTTCTCAATCTGCTTGTGCTTTCTTGATTTGCGGAGCCAGAATGTTATTGATGTGGTAATCATATGGTAATGATCATACATTTAGGGGGGCTTCGGCATTATTGATTGCATGTCATACACTGGGTCTAAATTATCCTGCAAATATGTCAACACAAGGCAATACTGATAATTAATTAAGGATAATAATAGAAAAAAAAATAAAAGTATTTTCCCGTACAGATAATAGTCACATGTATACAGACTTAACAACTAATGTATCAAAAACTTAAATTCTGAATCTGTAGATGTGCCAAATATGTGAAGTGGTCTGGACACTGAAAGTTCCCAAAGTAAAGTTGCAGTCTAAGAAACTGCTTTAAAGGGTACAAAAATTATACACAAACAAATAAGAGTCAATGTGTTACATGTACTGCTGTTGCTGTTTATTCTAACATTTATGAGAAAAAACTATTCAAACTGTAATGACCTGTTTGAATTTAAAAGTGCATCAAAGTGTGGAGACCCTATTCAGGACTTTTGGGGTCTTTTGGATCCCAGGCCATTTGGTTTAGGTGACAGGTATTGTTTTTGTTTTATTTTTGAAGATTTTGAAGACTTTAAAAAAAATAAAAATAAAACAAGAGACATTTGTCATGCATTTTGAACCAAAAATATGTCAACTTATGAGAAAATGTATATACCACAATGTAAAATGTAAAAAGTTGATCTTACTTCAATAAATCTATAAAACTGGTTGCACTCAAAAAAGGTAAGTAAATATAACCATTAGTCTTAAATTCAGTTTACTTCATATATATTTGTAAAATTTACTTAAAATTTAGCTGTATTTAATCTTGTGAACTTAAAAATAGCAAGTATAATTAACTTGATCTTTCCAAGGATCCATCCATCCATCCATTATCTGTACACCGCTTAAACCTCACTAGGGTCACGGGGGGCTGGAGTCTATCTCAGCTGACTGTCTATCACAGGGCTACACTTAGAGACAGACAACCAAGCACACTCACATTCACACCTACGGACAATTTAGAATCACCAATTAACCTCAACATGTTTTTGGACCTTGTGGGAGGAAGCCAGAGAACCCAGAGAGAACCCACGCTGCACGGGGAGAACATGCAAACTCCACGCAGAAAGATCCTGGGTGTCCTCACTGGGACGTGAATCAGCAAGTTTCTTGCTGAGAGGGTGCTAACCACCGAGCCACCTTGCAGACCCATTTGGATCTACTGGGATTACATTGCTGGAGATACTGAGTTTTAAAATTAGTTTCCCACCTAAGATGGATTCTTTGTTTTCGAAGGTGAAAATACAAAAAAAAAAATTTAAAAAAAATCCCCAAATTCAGTTAAATGATTTTTACAGAACTTAGTTTTGGGTCCATCCATCCATCCATTAACTATACACCGCTTAATCCTCACTAGGATCGCGGGGGGGCTGGAGTCTATCCCAGCTGACTCAGGGTGTAGGCAGGGGACACCCTGGACAGGTCAGCAGTCTATCACAGGGCTACACTTAGAGACAGACAACCAAGCACACATCCATTCACACCTATGGACAATTTAGAATCATCAATTAACCTCAACATGTTTTTGGACTGTGGGAGGAAGCCGGAGAACTCGGAGAGAACCTACGCTGCACGGGGGAGAACATACAAACTCTACGCAGAAAGATCCCGCCTGTCCTCATCGGAACGGGCGACCTTCTTGCTGCAACAGTGCTAACCAGCAAGTCACCTTGCAACCCTAGTTTTGGGTCGCAAATAACACATAAGTAAACTCTGTACAAAATGTGAGGAGGTGCAGCAACATTGCAGTCTGAAATAACATGGACTGACCCAGTTCCCCTTGATTCAGCCATGCTTTGGACTTATGGCAGGGAACAACTTTGACCATGAATAACAGACTTCCATTATCGTAGTAGTGTAGAAATGAAAGAAAACCACAAAAAGATCAGATGCAGGGCTCAGAATGGGCCTTTGGGTCATAAAGATGCACAGCATTAAGCATGTTTTGTACAGTACAGTAAAGGCAAAATAACTTATTTGACAGAAATCTCTGCCTTTTCCACTTATTTCATGACGATTTGATAAAGAAAAATGTCTAATGTTTGTGAGTAAATGAAATCCCAACAAACAAAATACTGGTTAAAATATTTATACATTTTTGATTCTCAATTTTCATTAGTTTAAAAGTTTTGGTTACTTTCCATTTGTGCTGACTAAAATACGGTGGCCGACGGGGGCAAATGACGTGCATATACACAAATGAGCTGCATATACATGAATGCATTGCATCAACAGAAACGAGCTGCAAAAAGAAAACACTGCATACACAGAAACGCGCTGCAACAAGAAAATGCTGCATTTCCACTCACACAACAGAAGTGCCCCACAACGGAAGTACCCCAGGCCTCTAGGGGCAGTAGTGAGCTTTTCACATGAGAGGCAGACAACGGTGAGCAAGACAAGTAACGTTAGTTGAGAAAAAAGCCAACCCAGTTTCACGGCAATTCATGAAACAGTCACAAATATTAATGTTATAATTATTATTATTATTATTGTTTCGTGTCCTGGGACATGATTTGCCCAACTTTTTCGTGTTCCCCATCATGAATTTCAAACCAATACATTTCAATTGGAATTATCTTTTACTTTTTTTCCCCTATTAGACAGTGCATTAGCTGTGATGTTTTTGCCGTTCTTTTCTTCTGACAGTCAGGCATTAACCAGTTTCACTGTTATGACCCATCCACACTAATAAAGACAGAGATCACTATAAAGATGTGTGTGCCCACACTGACAAACGTTAGTGTAGTCTGAAAAGATGGACACATGCAAGAAAACGGCGACCGGAAGATGTACTGTGATCATAGCGAGTGTAAAGTGTGAAAGAGTACATTGTATTGTGGCATTTTTCGTGTTTTTACTACACCGGCAGTGTTGGAGGAAATTTGCACTAATTGCTAAGGCAACCCTGCAAGCGTCGGCGTGCAGCCTCGCCGGAGACCTGGAAGAGATCCGTCCTACAGGGTCTGTAATGTTTTGGTGTGTACAGTATTATTATTGTTTCGTGTCATGGGACACGAAACAATAATGATAATGATAACATTAAGTTTCATGACTATTTCACGAATTGCCGTGAGACTGGGATGGCTTTTCCCTCAACTAACGTTACTTGTCTCACTCACCGTTGTCTGCCTCTGATGTGAAAAGGTCACTACTGCCCCTAGAGGCCTGTGGCACTTCCGTTGTAGGGCACTTCCATTGTGTCAGTGGATATGCAGCATTTTCTTTTTTGCAGCGCGTGTCTGTGTTTGCAGCATTTTCTTTTTACAGCACGTTTGTGTTTACGCAATGCATTCATGCATATGTAGCTCGTTTCTGTATATACACTTCATTTGCCCCCTGTCGGCCACTGTACTAACACCTCTTTGGGGAACACCAAAATTCACCTATACAGGAAAAACCCTGACATATCCCCTTTAACAATGAATCTCTCAACAAACCCATAAAGAATTATCATCCAACTGCACAGATCACTTCACCTCTTCAGAAATATTTAGTGTCATCATTTTGTTTTACAGCCCTTAACTTTACAGATACAGTTGACTCTCAACTCTCTTGTTGTCATAAAACGCCTGGTCATGTCTCAAGTGCTCATGGAGACCAAACCAGAGCTCAAATTGTAATGAACATTGGACTTAAATTCATCTGGTCGACACAAAACCACTACAAATTATTATTACTGTTGCTCTGTATTTGTGCAATGTACAAATAAGCCGTCGTTTGCAAACATTTTCATCGGTGTCACAAGTTGGAATGTGTCAGTGTTTGGTTTACAGCTTTTGCAGGGAGCCAAAGTTTCCAGAAAATATCTTTATTATGCAGGTTTAGGTGTCACAAAGTGACATCTTGGCCTACAGTCTTTGTTAAAACTTAAAATAAAAAAGATTGCATCAGAGTGCAGTGCAACTCAAATTCACCCAGAGACACCAGCTGCAATTGGATTTTGGTCTCCCAGTCAGAGCTGATTGTATCTGAGAGAAACTGACAGGCAGGAAAAATACATATTTGCACTTGGTAGTACAGTTACAGAGGACTGTGGAGGCTCTGTGGACCTGTCTGCTGGAGGAACAGATTTTAAAATCCTCTCCACATTGTTGGGCATAAAACAGCTGTACTCAGGTTTGTTGTGCTGTGCAGCCTTTTATACACAGCTTACATTATTTAAGCCGTTTATTAATCATGTACATTGGTCAGTCATCTTTTTCTGTTTGGTTAAAATGCACAGCATTGAGACTCGCACTGCACAGTTCATCCAACTGCTAACAATGGGGATGTTTTATCCAATAACAAGGTTTTATTCAAACAGCATCCTTAGAAATATTGACAAAAAGAGAAAGGACACATGTTACGCAATTCTGCTTTGAAAAGAAAGCAAGGAGAGAAAAAAAATAAATATGGAGCGTAAATGGCTGAGGAGCTGAGGAACAGTTGGATGTGTCTGTTCTGCGGCCATATTCAGCTTCATTTCACTCATAACACCATCTGAGTCAAGATGACAGTCAGCAGCAACATGTAAAATACGGCTCCAATAATGTTCAGACAAGTTGCTACAGTTTAGAATGGATCTTTTGACAGCAGTCATGTGGGAAATTTAACTCAGCCGGCCAGCATTTCAGAACTCTTTCAATGTCCAGCAACCAAATTGTTAGCAGTTAATTAGGAGCCACAGCCCCCTCAAACTCAGTGTCCACAGAAAGTAGGAGGAGCGTGAACTAAGGATTCTAACAAATTATTATAAATCATAATTGATTGGTTAATACGCTGCGAACCCCAAGACATGCTTGAGAGGCATGAATTTGGAGAAGAAAAACTCACCAAAATCCCACCACTTATCAGAGCCAGAAACTATAAGAACAAGAGCAATCAACAGATTTTCTACTTTCCAACTGTCTTTGAATTAGAATTAAAAAAATTAAAAATTTGCCAAAAATAAGTTGGTTTCAGTAAACAGATTTAGTAAAAAACTAAAAATTCTGTGCTCTTTAACAGGACTGTGAAGCTATTAGTGAATCGACTGTGAACAATAATCTTGTGAGATAAATTCAGGGACTATTTGGCTGAACTGCAGGCTGTGTTTCAGCAAATTTAAGACTGGACGGATTGAAACAAATAAAAGTGTAAGTAGTTCAATATAAATAGTATATGGAGTCACCATTTTCCCCAGGTATTGGTAAAGCATGTGAACACTTGGAAAAATGTTGAGTCAATGTTGTTTCAGTTGTTGCAAAATAAATTATGTATTATATTTTTCTTTCTTGTAGGATTTTTTTTTACACTATGACTGTATCACACTGCATAGAAGACATTTCTGAGTTCTCTCTACTTCTAACAGTGGTTGTTCTGTTTCCATACAGGTGCAGGACTTTATATTGCAGTGAAAAATGAGCCCACAGTAAGTAAAGATAAAACATGAGCAGAAAACACCCAGAAACTGCATGGAATTTACAGGAGTGACTGATTCATTTTTAACTATTATATTAATCTCAAGGATTTTCACAACACTATTTTAATCATGTTGAGTGAAAAAAAAATGCAATTCCAAATTCTCTTACTGAAACTTCTTAAATATGAATATTTCCTGGTTTCTTTCCGCCTCTATGACTGAATATATGGGAAACACGGTAACTAATTGATTAATCAAGAAAATAATCAATGAAAAGATTTGTCATCAATCATTAGTTGTAGCTGCAGCTTGGGAGTTTGTTGTGTCACTGCTGCTTTGACCTCCCTGACTATGTGGGAAATGAACTGCAGTGAACGGGAGATGCATCGCTGGTGATGTGGTTTGTTATCAGATGGATGACTGAGGCCATGAATATTAGACGGCAGAAATTTCATTAAACTCCCCATTACGTTTCCATCACTCGCCTCTATTTCGAGGTGCAACATCGACGCCGTTAATATGCACTGGCAACTTTAGACGCCACATGTTGCTGAAGCAGAGCTCGCCACACCAACCTATCAGCAGCATTTAACGTCTTGGGCGTGCACGGTACATGCTCAGCCGCACGAGGAAAACAACAACAACTGTGTGTCTTTTTGCCTGAGGAGGCTGGGCTGTGCTTGCAGCAGAATGAGTGTTGTGAGAGGAGAAAGAGAGTGAGATGGAGGTAGAATTCAATAGTCTTCAGTGGCTGCAGACTTTCATTGCCATTCTGACACAATCAAGTCTGAGATTGTAAAGCTATGTCAAAAAAAAGGTTTCAATGGCGCTGAATAGGGGGGAGCCTGACAACAATGAAGATGGGTTCCTTTGTGGTTTTGTGTGTGTATATTTGTGTGTTTTTCAAAGCCTGAACCAGCGCGCTAAAGTGCAGGGGAAAAAGCTCATCTTTTTGTGTTCTTTGTTACTCTGTTTAATTTGTATTCTAGGAGCTGGTGGCTGTTTAAAGTGCTTTATCAGGCCCAAGACTGGCAGCAACAGTATCTGGAATACATTCCCTGTCTACCATGTCTGTTCCCCATAGAGACTCGCAGTGATAAACACACACTCACACACACACACACTCACACACACAATATAGCCAGCACCATTCAGCTGTCTGGATTCTGCACAGGCTATCATAGTCAGTTTTTGCTGCAGTAAAGAGACAGGTCAGGGGAGGTGCAGCAGTAACAGGTTGCACCAGTTTCATATCTGGTAAATACAATGCTAGTTGAATTTACCCAATGAAAGGATATTTCCAGGTTATTCCAAATAGTTTTGGTCACCATTTCTATAAAGTAGGATGGTATTTACTCATCAGAGTAAGTGCGGAAGCTTGTAAACATGTTCCAGTAGACTCCAAAAGCAAACTTGTGAATGTGCACAATATGTAAAGTGTTTTGAACCAGTCCTACAGAAACACTGGTAAACACATACACACACAAATCCAACCAAAAGTTCAGCCACTGCCCAGTTTTCTAGCAGCACTGACTGACAACACAAATCAAATAATCCAATCCATGATTTTCAGCAAGAGCTTGAAGGTCTGTTTTGTGGTTCACAGCACATCAAGTGTTTCAGCTAATAGATTACAGTTCTTAGTTCAGTATACCAACAAAATAGGAACCAGATTCAGATGCTGTAGATATGTGTATTAATATCTGAATCATGTGAATCCTGATCATGTTTTCTCAATCTGCTTGTGCTTTCTTGATTTGCGGAGCCAGAATGTTATTGATGTGGTAATCATATGGTAATGATCATACATTTAGGGGGGCTTCGGCATTATTGATTGCATGTCATACACTGGGTCTAAATTATCCTGCAAATATGTCAACACAAGGCAATACTGATAATTAATTAAGGATAATAATAGAAAAAAAAATAAAAGTATTTTCCCGTACAGATAATAGTCACATGTATACAGACTTAACAACTAATGTATCAAAAACTTAAATTCTGAATCTGTAGATGTGCCAAATATGTGAAGTGGTCTGGACACTGAAAGTTCCCAAAGTAAAGTTGCAGTCTAAGAAACGGCTTTAAAGGGTACAAAAATTATACACAAACAAATAAGAGTCAATGTGTTACATGTACTGCTGTTGCTGTTTATTCTAACATTTATGAGAAAAAACTATTCAAACTGTAATGACCTGTTTGAATTTAAAAGTGCATCAAAGTGTGGAGTTAACCCTATTCAGGACTTTTGGGGTCTTTTGGATCCCAGGCCATTTGGTTTAAGTGACAGGTATTGTTTTTGTTTTATTTTTGAAGATTTTGAAGACTTTTTAAAAAAAAATATAAAACAAGAGACATTTGTCATGCATTTTGAACCAAAAATATGTCAACTTATGAGAAAATGTATATACCACAATGTAAAATGTAAAAAGTTGATCTTACTTCAATAAATCTCAATTCAATAAATAAATCTAGGAAACCGGTTGCACTCAAAAAAGGTAAGCAAATATAACCATCCATCCATCCATTTTCTATACACCGCTTAATCCTCATTAGGGTCGCGGGGGGGCTGGAGCCTATCCCAGCCGACTTAGGGCA
>NW_007577940.1:373100-431051 GCF_000690725.1 Stegastes partitus | reverse complement strand
ACCTTCTTGCTGCGAGGCAACAGTGCTGCGCCACCCTGCAGCCCCCTTTCCAAGGATTAGAAACTTAAATAATAATAACTGATCAGATTTATATAGCGCAGTTCCTAGACACTCAAAGACACTTTACACTGTCAATTCTTCATTCACACACATTCATCCCGGTGGCGGTAGCTACGATTGAAGCCACAGTTGCCCTGGGGCAGACTGACAGAGGTCCCGCTGCCATCCTGCCCCTCCGACCACCACCTCAAACAATCCATTCATACGCATTTACACCAGGCAACGTGGGTGAAGTGTCTTGCCCAAGGACACAATGGCCATGACACAGGGCAGAATCGAACCGCCAACCTTCCAGTCATTGCCTGACTCGCTCTACCACCTGAGCCACGGTTGGCCCGTAAAGTTACATCGCAAGCTATTCAATGTTAAAACTACGACAGCTTTGTTTGACGAGCGCATATGATGCTGCTGGAAGCCATTAACCACCACACAAGTCTCTGTCATGGTGGCCCCACACCGGAAATCACTTCACTGATCAACAATCAGTATTCACACATGACACAGCTAAAATAAAAATTGCCATAATATTCATTTACCAATTTGGATTTAACATTAACATTCCCATGATTCTAACAAACTACAGTCTTACTTAGTATTAAACTGTAAAACCCACAACACACTGTACAATTTTCGGCCATACCAGACAAAAGATAAGAATCGTGAGACAATCGTGGCGATATCTTTGGTCTTGGCTCTAAATTGGTGGTTCTACGTTACACTGTGAGACAGGTTCAAGGACGGCTGTTGTCATGGTCTTGCGACCAACGGCAACATGTGATATAATTCTGACAGTGTCAGAAATTTGGGGGGATCATCTCACAGTGTAACTGCTGCTACGACTTACATCATGACCTAAACCCAAATAGTTGCTTTGTGGCTACAATGGCAAAACACATCAAAAAAAAGTATGTGGGATGTTGACAGATCCACGACTGCATCCATATTCTCCTCCTCCTCCTTTTTTTGGGGCAAGGACTCCGTTCATGCTTTGATAGTTTCATGGATGGATGGCGCATGCTTATGGTGTTTTATTCTTGTGCATTCACGTTGACTAACGTTCATCGTAGGCTGCGGTTTAGCTTGTGTTTTCATTGTGCAGTCAACACAGCACCATGCAATCTACACACGGCAAACTTCATACCATGCCCAAAGTTTATTAGATTCATGTCGTACAGAGTAGCTAGCTGTGAACTTATAAGATTGTTAAAATCGCACAGTTTGTAGCCAGTCTAAGAGGCTACATTCAAGTACTACAGCTAATCTACAATACATATTCTGACATGCGTGAGGAGAACACAGGGTTTCACTGTCTTTTGGAGCTTGTGGAGCCACACTACACTCCACTAGCTATTCAGCTGTAAAACATATATACTGGCACAATTTTACTGACTTTGAAGGTCCCCGAAGGTGACGATCCATTTTTAATTTTTAATTTATTTTTTATTGATGTTTAATTACTTCTGGTTATTATAAACTTGAAGGTGTAAAACTAAAGCTGTTAAGATTTAAACATGCTTACTTCTGGCAGTCCTCAAGCTTGCTCACAACTAGCTAGCCAGCATGTTATTCCTGAAGGGGATGGGAACAGCAGCAGCTCATTGCGCTTCATCACAAAAATGCTTCTAAAACCAGGAGTTATCCAGTATTGGTGAAAGGAACCATGTTTACAGTATTTTCAGCTAAAAAAACAAGACACACTGTGTAGACACGTGAGGCTTCAATTAATTTGCTGAAAAAGAGAACAAGATGGGACCTTTTATGTACTTGAAGTGTGTATTATGAAGAAAAACCGTATTGGATTGGGAGTCAGTATTAGCAAATACTAAATATTAAATGACTCGGATCGGATTGGGGGCAAAATAAAAAAACTTCACTGGGACATCCCTAGATAATGCAGTTTGCCAACTTTAAAGTGTGCTGCCGTTCTCTGCAATAACAAATCTGAAGACTGCACTGCCGGCTGCAATCTAAGAAAGGCAGCGGAGGTACCAGAAACCAGTGGAGACATGATGACACACAGTGAATTATATACACTGAAGACTGGCACCTCAAATTAGTTTTGTCCAAAGGTTTGTTTACCTCCTGAATGCTCATATGTTCCGCCTCATCTGACTGTGAAACATCATTTCAGCGACGCATTTCCAGATCTCAGCAGCAGTCAGTATGAATGATAAAGTCTTTTGCCTTTGCAAACTTACTAACTGCCTCTCAAATTTGGGCGCTGGGTAAGCACACTGCTCTGATTTAATGATTTTCCTGTGTGAGAATGGATGAGCGCTGACACACACTCCCACACACACAAGCAAACACACACACACACCGATCGATGTTATCTTCAGATTGTCGCTTAAACTGCAGTCAGGGTCAGCCGTGGGGTGACCTGGAACTGAAAGCAGAGAAGCTGCCTCAGAGCAGATCAGCATGTCACTCAGCAATCTCCTCTCTACATATACACATACACACACACACTCAAACACACACGCACACACACATACACACACACACACAGTATATAATGTAAACAAGCTTAGAAGCAGCAGTAATTTACACTTGCATGCACACAGCCTCATGAAAATGGATTACCTTATCAAGTTTGAGTCAACGTTTTTTGAATTTTCTCCATCAAGGAATAAAAATAAGAGTAATAAATAATAAAAATAAGAAATACTAATTTGTGTTTCATGAATAGCTTGAATACTAATACTTATTTTCACTAAATCTAAGGATCAAAAAATAACACCCTTCAACTAATGATGCAAAATAGTGGAGCCGCAATTTTCACACAGAGTTGATTAAAGTAAATAACTTAAAGTCGGTTGCTAGGAAAAGCTTTTAACACAAAATTAGCACCAGTTACAACTAAATGTTTTTTTGAAAAATACAATGTTATCTTTCTATACAGTCCTTATTGGGTGTCATTTTCAGCTTTTCAATGGTTCAGAGAAGAAGCTGAGATTTAGATACATCAATACACAGCCAGCAATTGATTACAATTTTGCAGGAAAATTGTATAAAAGATTTTTCTCTTTACAGATAACTTCTCTCTCTGCAGTCTTGAGCCTCAGTCACATCAACCATGCTGCATCCTCACACTGGAACCACTGCCAAATGCCCCAAACCAAATAATCACAGAAAGCACCAAAATATGTTGCTTTTTGCATATCAGAGTCACAGCAACTGCTTGAAGGTCTGTTTTAGGTCGATGTTACTGTTCAAATCTGCAGGCAACGAGGTTACTGCAGGCCACCATTTATGATGCATCCAAATTTGTAAAATCAGCAAAGTTTTTGGTGTGATAAACCAAACAAATATGAACCAGATGCAAACCCTGCAGAGTTAACAGCAGATATGTGGATTAATATCTGTTTGCTTGTTTTTTCCTAAGTTGGAGAGAATATATATTATATGCGTAATTAATATAACATGTCCAAATTATCATACATTAAGCGGGCTTCAGAACTATTGATTGTACAGCATACAAATTATTAATAAATTATCAGTTGTCAAAATGTTGACTGAAGTAGGTGGCACACATTTGGACCATTTCATGCAGAAGAATCATCACTTGATGAACTAAATGTGCTCTTTTATAAAGTCTGAAAAATATAACCTAGTCAAAAAAAGGTTGATAACCACCATTATACCAGCTATCTCTGACTGGAGTTTTAGGTTTGGTTGAGGCAGCTTGCATAGAGAAAGCCAGGTGTGTCGAACTTGCTTCATAGCCCTCAGTTGCAAGAAACAGAACAACGGAGGTGTGTTATGTGAGTCTATGTGGTGAATTTAACATTGTTGATGTCGTTGGTGATGTTGCAGTTGAGAAGACAGAAAGATGAAATTTGTCCTCTCCAGTATTGTCCTATCACGATACTTGGGTGAGGATTCTAATTTATTGCGATTCTACAAGTATTGCGATTCGATAGAATTGATTATTGCAATTTTAAGTTCCTTATTTTCCTTATCCAAAAATAAAAGTTGAATTATACACTTCTAGAAACAATATGTAAGTTATAGTTCCAAAAATAATACACATCACAAGTCAGTCGGTTTGACATTTATTTCAACTGCACATGAAAGTGGTGCACACATAACATGTTCAACACTTCAAGTAAACCACACTGAGTGGCCCCGGCTCAATAAGCTAGTACCACAAGAATGAGTGAATGAGTAACTATAATCTCCACACAGTATGTGTAAATTAACCAAATTTCAATATTCAAAAATGTCATTCAAATATTTCAAATCTGTAATCTGTACAGATCAAACAAATTATATGTAAACCTTTAAAGTAAATTATTATTTTTCTGTTCCTACTTAGTGGTCCGTGAGGTAATGCTGTAGTAGAATAATAAATGCTAGGCCAAAATAATCAGACCCTCTGAAAACACAACCCAAAAGTGAGCCTTTAAATTGACGAAAGCTGACTTCTATGGTGGTACCGGAGCCTGCCTGGCATCTCCAAATGTGTTGCTGAGTAATTCAGCTAATGCATGGGGTTCTCAGTTTCCTCATCTGGTGCATCATCACAGCTATCCACTTCTTCCTACAAATACAGTGATAGAAGACATTCGCACACAATTTAAATGTTCCATCTTTGACAGATTTAAACGTATTTGATTTAGTTTCTATTGCAACACATACACACTCACAGATACACACAATCTCTTTCTCTCTCACTCATAGACACTCACCTATGACACTTAGACACAATATTTCTCTCTCACACTCACACACACAAACAATAACTCTCAATCTTTCTCTCACACACACCATATCTCTCTCTCTCTCTCTCTCTCTCTCACACACACACACACACTCGCACACACACAAACAGACAAAATATCTCTCTCTCTCTCTCTCACTCACACACACACACACTATATCTCTCTCACACTCACAGTAACACAATCTCTCTCACATACGCTCACCTCTAGTTCTACATTACAAAGTAAAGTTGTGTCTGTAATGTGGATATTTATTTACCTGATAACTTCTCTTTGTTGGACAGGAAAGGCAGTGTTTTAAAACGTGGGTCAAGTGCTGAAGTGAGGTTGAGAGTGGTCTTCTCCTCATCGGACGTGTACCTTTTTAATAGGTCTTGGTGAATGGCCTCCTTTAGTTCTCTAACAAATGGAGAATCTCCGAGGGTTTCATGTGTAGCTTGGAGGAGCTGTGCGTGTAGCGGGGCTATGATAGAGAGGGTTGGATGAGTCTCATTTGACATAACGCATGTAGCCACCTTGACTGGCCTCATTACCCAGATAAATTCCTTTGCATTTGATATGTCCGACTCTGTGAAGTTGCTGATGTCTTTCTCCCTATTTCTCACCTCCGATGAGAGTAGTGCAACTGTGACTGCTGGCTGTTGCTCAAGGAAACGCTGAACCATGTCAAACGAACTGTTCCGTTTTGTTGGGACGTCTGTAATCAGTCTGTGGACCGGGAGCTCCAGTAGCTTTTGTTTTTGCTCCAAAACAGTGTGCTGTAGCACGTCTGTGGAAGAACTCAGTCACACGTCGTACTCATCCAAGCAGTGTTGCTACAGCTAGTAGCTTTAGTACACGCTGAGAAGCCAGGTTCAGGTTGTGCGCATAGCACTTGATGTGGAGAAAGCTGGCTAACTGTGCAGCAACAACTGCGTTGTCGGTGTCTAAAGCAGCATCTTTCTCTGAGATGGTCCACTCCTTCATGACATTGTGGAGTAGTTTTGCAGTGTATGCCCCTCTGTGAGACCTGTGCATGACTCCTGTCTGGAGAACGTGGGAGGATAATGACCAATCTTTGGCGATGTAATGAGCTGTGATGGTGACGAAGGAGTCGGTGGTCCGGGATGTCTACGCATCTCAGGAGCAACTCGTTCAGCTCTGCTCAGCTTTTCTTTCACTTCTGACATCACCTCGTTGTAGATTTGACGAATGGCTGTCTCTGCGAAAAACTACTGTGACGGTATAACGTACCCCGGCTCCAAATTGTAAAGCATGTTCCTGAAGCCTGTATTTTCCACTATGCTATACGGGCGGAGGTCTTTGCAGATAAAATGTGCAATTGAAGTCGTGATTTGCCTTGCTTTGTCTGAACTGCTTGCGAGTTTATTCAGTGTCCCATCAAGGGTCCATTGATTTGCTGCTGCCGGTCGTTTAGCTTGCGCTTGCGCCACTTCCTGGGCTTGGCTCACCTTCCCTGTTTCTTACGAAAAGGGATATGACGTCAAGTCATTGCTGCCAGTAAAAACGTGAAAAATAAATAAAAATATATAGATTGTGGGGAGAAATATCAATATTTAATATCGTCACCAAAAAAAAAATTGTGATATATCTTGAATCAATATTTTTGATGTGCTCTTTTAGTTTAACCAATCAGGGTTTGTCTACTCAGAAGTTCCTGCCCTTGAGTAGGTAATTTGTTTTCCCTGAAAACACCCTGAAAGACGTTCTACAGAGGCAGTTTTTGCTTTTGGAACACTTAGAAAGGTCCAAGCCACTGTAAAGTTTGCTGCAAGCTTTTACAGTGAAAAATGACCTGTTGACAAGATTTTCCTTGAGGAAAATCACCTATGTGCTTTACTGCCAGTGGAAAAAGCCTGCATGGACACACATCCTCATTCAACCAGTGTGATAATTCAATAAAATGCCAAATACAACAACAACAACAAAAACAACGTATTGTGATTATTGTGTACAGTTTTTTTTTTTGAGGGACATGCACACATACAGCATCATTTAAAGCCCTCCATGTTCAGAAGGAGGATGCTCATGTGCTGCTGTGTGATTAGCTGTTTAGTTAAGTGTCCTATGACTGCACTTATGTCTGCTTCTTTACTCAGGTCTCTGGAGAAAGAGATCTTTATCTCAATGAGACTACGTGATTAAGTAAAGGTTAGATAGCATCAGCAGTTAGTCGGGAGTGTTGGCTCCTTGGAAACTGGCCATAAGATTGTCTGCTGTGTCTCTGCTCATATTTCCCACTCAACATTATTTTATGGGATTAAAATTTGAACAAAAACTGAATTAATAGGTTAGTTATTAATTTAAAGCAACTGTTCAAAAACAGCACCAGCGCACTGTCAATATTTATGATAAATTAATTCAGCGGTGACCTTGATCAGGCAGCATGTGAGAGCTGACCTCCTACACATCTGTCTGCACGCACCATTATTAAAAAGACCAAAATATTAGCCGATTTGAACAATGCAGCTTTAAATTGCAGAAGATTGTCTTAATATGTGCATTATGAATAATTTGTACATCAATTTTTTTCTACATATGCAAGAATGAGTGCAATATCAACATTTCTCGACCTACAGAATAACCTTGTGCCAAATCTGGATTTTCTACACAGAGAAGAATCTGTACAATGTCTTGTAAATTTCTTATTTATTTGACGTTTCCTACATGTTTGCACATCTTCTTTGCTGTTGTCTTCTTTGCAAATCTGCAGTCCCTGTGAAAAACCTGCTCTGCCTTTGGTTTAAGGCTCCAAACTTGATGCTCCACCATCACCAGTCACATCACAGAGACTCGGATTTCTCTTGTGGACACAAAGCAAGTCTGAATCAGCTGGTGATTACATTTTAGGGTGCAGACTTGGTTTAGGGTTGGGCTGTGATCAGGTTTAGGGTGAGGTCAGAGTTAATGTCCTCTGAAGTGATAGAAACATGGCTCTGTGTGTGTGTGTATTGGCTGATCGAAGCAGGTGCTACTGCAGCCAGGCATGACCAGCTCAGCTGAGCAGATGGCATCATCTGTGGGTTCGTTCTCCTTCACACTGTGCTCCCTCTCATTTCCCTCGTCCTCCTCTCTCCCTCCTCCATCATGACCAGCTTGGTGCAGCTGTGCTTCCCCTACCCACTTTCCGTTTGCTTCCATGTCAACTTTTATCCCTTTACATTTTCACATCTCTTTCTTTTTCTTTAACGCCTTTTTTTTTTCATTGTTTGTTTTCCTCTGTAAAGACGTGCCTCTGTGTTCTCCCCTGGGCTACACATATGATTAATGGGCGATAAATCCTGTTGCTCAACCATATAAATTATTTCCCAAATGGATTGTAGCAAAACAATGCCAAAGCATTATTCTAGGAAAGTGTATTTTTCTGTTTTGATACCCATCAACAGATTGTGCTACAGTACAAATGTACTTTCTGCAGACTAACACCCACACTGTGCAGGGTTTTTCCACCTCAGAATGGGTCTATGGGGGTCGACTACACACAACTGTAAGATCAGCTGGTACAGTAAAAGCAGTGAGTTTGTGTTAATGGGAAGTCATCTAAACTTTTAATAGCAAGACTGGGTATCTTTTGCTGCGATCTGTGATTCAGTTCTTCCACATCAAAAAAACATTTTAGCTATCCACATCATCATTCTCCCAGGACAAGTGACCATTCCTGTATATGCTGTTTCTCAGTGTGGATATCTTTGATTCCTCTCAATTATTGTCCTTTTCATATCCTTAAATTCAGTATAAAATGCTCAAAATGATGTTGTAGATAAATGTAATCACAGATATCTTAAATTAGAGTTCTGACTCAGTGAAATGATGCTGCAGACATCTGTAGTTACGTCAGAAGCTACAGTAAGTCGGAGGTGGAGGCCACTTGCTTTTCAGAGCCGCACATGACAGTTTTACCACCATGACCGAGCAGCACGAGGATGAAGTTCTGGTAAACTTCCAGTTTCATATCTCTGCTAATGTTTTCCACAAACTCCTTTGTTCGGTTTCACTGCATTTTTCGATGATATTATCCGCCACAGCAGCTGTTAGCACTTCTGCTAATACTGTTTAAGTGTTGGACTGATTCAGAACAGGTTAGACTTTTCATAATGATGTTTGAGAAACACTATATTGCCAAAAGTATTCACTCACCTATCCAAACAATCGAAATCATGTGTTCCAATCACTTCCATGGCCACAGGTGTATAAAATCAAGCACCAAGGCATGCAGACTGTTTCTACAAACATTTGTGAAAGAATGGGTCGCTCTCAGGAGCTCAGTGAATTCCAGCATGGTACTGTGATAGGATGCCACCTGTGCAACAAGTCCAGTCGTGAAATTTCTCGAATACACAGAATACACGTGAAGCAGAACAATGCACCAGCCACCTCACAGCCCGCTAGCCAGCTCTTCTTCTCATACCACTGCCGCGAAAATCCTTGATTAGAAGATTTCCCACCTTTTAGGGAAATTTGCTTGATGTTCAGGTTTCGTCTTGGTGGTCCTAATTGTTTTGTTGCCAATGTATCTTCGTTAGTCCGACAAATAAAGGGAAATTCTTTCAAAGACGAGATAGAAATGCTCCGACAGTTAGCCATCTTTGACCTTGAATGCAGCTAGCTTCGTCTACGCAGCTGACGTGATATGCATGACGCAGCCATGCAAGTGCAAGCCCTCCCGGAACCCATAGACAATGCATTATAGCGTCTGCTATGTGAAAAAAGAAACTTTTACATTACAGTTAATGAGAGCAGTCGGGGCGATTTCAGTCAGACTGAAAATCGCCCCAAAAAGGGGCGGGACTCCAAGCAGCAGGGCCTCACGCTGATTGGACAATGACATACAGGCAGTTATCCACTCTCAGAAAGCTGAGAGTGGATAGTTTTTTGTTTTACTTTTTTTCTTTTCCTTTGGTGGCGCGTCACCCTTTTGCCCTTATGGACAAACCGCCCCTGGAATCAGACAGAACATCACAGTGTCGTCCAGTAAAAAAGTTGCACAAACCTACATGTATGAGGTATGTACTGTAGTTTTTCTTTATTATATTCATTTCACACCTAAATATCCATTATCTATACACTCCCTAATCCTCACGAGGGTCGCAGGGGGCTGGAGCCTATCTGAGCTGACTTAGGGCGAAGGCAGGGGACACCCTGGACAGGTCGTCAGTCTATCGCAGGGCTACACAGAGAGACAGACAAACAAGCACACTCACATTCACACCTACGGACAATTTACAATCACCAATTAACCTGAACATGTTTTTGGACTGTGGGAGGAAGCCAGAGAACCTGGAGAGAACCCACCCTGCACAGGGAGAACATGCAAACTCCACACAGAAAGATCCCGGTGACCCCACCGGTATGCAAACCGGAGACCTTCTTGCAACAGTGTTAACCACCGAGCCACCTTGCAGCCCTACATCTAAATATAAAGAACATATATCATTCATGAATGTGTCACCTCGTATGAACAGAATAAAGTTTCCAGACCACAAGAAATGCAGCTTCAGGGAAACAAGGAGAAGAACAGAACAATGTACATCTCACTGCAGTAAGCTCTATGCTGCTCTCCTCAAAAATTAGTTTTTTGTCACTGCATACATATAAACATATTGTATAACTCATTGTTATATATGCATCATTTTCTTTGAAGACGAACTAAAACAGAAATTAGCTGTATATAATGAGCATTTTGCTGACTGCATTAGGGATTTCCATCTGGAGCAGATTGATGTCTGACCTAATCACCCTGCGTATTAATCTCTACAAAGGAGATGGAGAGTACAAAGTTAGCATGACCCATGGAGCCTCAGTGGACACGTTAATGACAAAGAGCCTTAATGATAAACCAGAATGACCAGAATCCTTGTTTTTGATCCTAACACTTGTGTACTTTTCCTTAAGTAATGAGTCCCGTTGTTCCTGCTCTGACATTATTACAATGCTTTTCGCTCCCATGTGTCCCTGACTCTACAAGTAACTACCTGTTCTTTAACTTGGTTTGTTACTTTAATATTTTAATGATAGAACATTCTAACAAAGATCTGGATTTTGCACTAAGTAACTTTGTACTGGTTGGTTCTACGAGATGAAATGTCAAAGGTCAAAGGTGTTATTCCCAGTGATGCTAAACACCACATTTAAGGGCACATTTGCTGTATAATTAATCTTTGTTCTCATCAACCTCTTTACCAGCAGCAGCAAACAGTAGACAAAGTTAGCAACTACTTATGTAAAAAGCTTCACGTACGCAGGGGTTGGTAGAGATGAAACCAGAGCTAAAAGGAGAGTCAGTATTGGTCGACTGGTCAAGCAGTTGGTCGACATGCTCTCATCAATCCCCAATGTTACTTCGTTAAGGAGAAAACTGCTGCAAGAACAGCCTGTCAGGATAAATCCATTATTTTTGGTGGCAGGTGGAACAGACCACCTGTGAACACCCCCGTGTTTGTACAACTTTTAAGTGGTCTGACCTGATGGAGATTGTAGGTGTAAATGATGGAACATTTACTGAATGTTTATTAGGAGGGGCCTCTAATTTGATGGACACTGTGTCAAAAAATCGAGTGTAAAGTTGACAGAAAATGACAACATGACAAAAAAATTAGCAGCTAACTTGTCTGCATTATATTTCTCAATAGTTCTTGTGCGATCACCAGTGGATATAAGTTTTGTTTTCAGAAATCTGATGAATATGTGCAGCTAGTCTGCTCCCAGTCTGTTCTTAATATATCAGTATAAAAGAAACAAGATCAAATGATGCAAATATGCTGCACATACTCACTTTTATGTTGATTTGGAAACCATTTAGACTAATAAGGCTGGAGGTGGAGTGACTCAGTGAACTGTGGAACATCTAGTTCATCTGCGCACAACTCATTTACTTTTTCCCTTCGACCAACTGATGGTCATATTTGCAAATTCAGTTGACCAACATTTGTTTCGACTGACTGCTGGCTTATCATATATTACTGACATTGCCAGAAACATAGATTACAATCTCTCTATGAGTAGGCACCTGCTTTCTGAAAGTTAGCCTTGACAACTTTATAAGAAACTGGAAGGGAGGAAGAGAGACTCTCCTGGGCCCTGCTATGACCTCCAGCATTCTGCAAGGGGCCGGTTTCCATTTTTGAATAATGTTTCCCACACCATAGCCCTCTGTGGTTAAGGTTAGCACTTAAATTATAATTTGTTGTTATGTGATTCTGATACACCAGAACTATGGCTGCATATACATATAATTTCAGCAACGGCATTGCGAAGTGCGAAATAGTCCAGTCAAAGTGAGTCTCTAAGACAGAACAGTGAATATCTTTGTATTGTGGACTAAACAAGACATTTGAGGACACCATCTGACATTTTTCACCATTTTCTGAAGTTTTATAGAAGTAAGAATTAAATGATTGAGAAAACAATCAACATATTAATCAACAATGAAATTTATTGTCAGCTGCAGCTCCAGATCATGTCATCAAACCACATCTTTTGTTGTTTTCATTGAGGGAGCCCAGCAGCAAAAATTACATAAAAAAATCAGAAATACACTTTAAAAAATTGCAAAAATCTGTCAGAAAAAAAAAAACATGGTGGAATACTATAAGTATGAAAATAATGGAAATATCTGTGAATTAATGATATTTTAGCTGATTTAAAAACAGTAAAATGGTAATTTTACGTTGACAAATTGTGATAGAACAAGTTACTTCTTGTAGAAATACAAATTTTTGATGTACAGTTTTGGCCGGTGTTTTCACACTCACTGTGTAAATAATGCTTTTCCTGTGATTTATCCTGTTCATGTAGTTTAAGCAGTCAATTAGTAAATTGTTTAGCAAATTATCCAGTCCCCTGCGACCCTAGTGAGGATTAAGTGGTGTATAGATAGTGGATGGATGGATGGTTTAACAGGCTGTAGTTCAAAAAGGATAAGTTTGCAGCTCTGGTACTAACACAAGACACATTTAGTAACTTCAGTTATTTAACCTCAAACCAAAGGTAAATGTATGTCTTTGTAAGTGATTAAGTTTGTGCTTTAGAAGTGTAAAGCTTCACAATCAGCTGTCATTTGTTGAAAGTTTTGGGACTTTTGCTGCAGGTTGTAACCATATTAGCAGAGACGCTCGGTAACACTTGCTGTGCCAGAGCTCACAGATGGACATCAGTGACAGAAACATGACTATCAACACCTTCTGGGATGACTGAGCCTTACATCTCACATCAGCGATTACATTTTATAAATATGTTTGTCATAGCAACAAGCTGATCTTCAGCATGAGAAGCACTTGTGGCTTGACATTGAGTGAGAGCGTCTCTTGGTATGTGGTCAAGTCAATGAGGCGTGCAGGTGGAGTGTGACTGTGTGAATGATGAAGCAGGGAGAATGAACACACACAAGTGATTTTTAAGTTCCTTGCTGCCACAGCTTTGGGACTCTGTGTGTCTTCTTATGTGAAAACATTTAATCCTTATGAGGATTAAATGCCCTCAAAAAGAAAGCAGTAAGAGGAAAAATATTCCAGAGTCAGAACATTTCTACTTCTTTTCAGGGCTGCTTCAGAGTTAGATGTGGGTTTCAGGCAAAGATTAGGATAGGATTAAGTGGAAATGTCAGAGGGGGAATGGTTAAGGAATGAATACAGTCAATGAAGTTCCTAACAAGTATGCAGTAGTAATACAAATGTGTGTGTGTCTGTGTGCTGACATGCACATGTTTGTTAGCCGCTCCACTGAGCAGAAACATTGCTGTGTGAGTGCACTCGCAGCCAAAAGTCATTGAAACTCTCCTCACACTCCTGCCTGCCTCCAGTTAGCAGCGGGAAGGGTTGAGAGGGGGAGGAGAGGACGAGAGGGAAGGAGTGATGGAGAAGAGTGGTGCCAGAGGAAACAGACAGCTCTATCTCTCCACAGACTGGAAATCTTGCTGTGTTTTCACTACATTAGGCATCCACCAACACTGATGACTTCCCATTTAGTTGTGTTTGTGAGCTAAAATGTCGATACACTGTGTTTGCATGTTGTAGCCCAGCAGTCCAAATTATATGTGAAGCATTTTTTAAGCTACGAGCTGTGATTCTCGGATTTATTTCAAGATTCTAAATTTGAAAATAAGCCTTTTGAAATGCCAGCTCAAGTTCAGACGACATTAATGCAAGCAACACTTTTCTTTAAGGTTTATTTGGGTTTTTCACAATCTGGCACCTCTCTTTACAGTTTTAGGCACTAATTCTATTTCTATGTATTATACTATTATAACGAAATAATTGCTGACATCACTGCAAAAAAAGGTGGCTTTCCACTGCAGGAACAGGTGACAGTGGTGCCACCATTAATCGTAACTGTCCCTTAATTATCTCTTACAGCTCTTCTGTTTCCATTGCAGCGTAGAGTCTAACGGCTTTGACTGTGATATTAACTCAGAGTGCACGAAAACAAACAGTAGTTACTGGACATAACCCCTTGTCTATGAACATGCAGAAAATGGAACACTGTTGGTTTGTTATGTCAGCCTATATGGTGGATTTTGCACTGATGATGGACACTGAGAGCACAAAAGAAATGGCGCTTGTTGTTGTTGTCTTCTCTAAGTTTAAACAATCAGACTCAAAAACCGCACAGAAGTGTTTCAGGGCCTTTTAAATGTTCCAAACCTGGTAGGTACTTTATCCCCTCAAAAAACAGTCCTGGAAGTGCTCTTAGGATTACCATGAATGATTGTGAATGGACACTCCTGAAAGATATTCTACAGGGACGGTTCTTGCAGTCAGAATATGCACAAAGATTCAAATTTCCCTTGTAAGGTCTGCAGGTTCCTGCAATGGAAAACAATTTCTTGACTCACCGACCGGTCGTCTGGTTTGCCTCTTTCTCACACTAAGGGCATCTGCAAAAAAATGATCTGGTGGCATAAGCCAACATGTTAACGCAGCTGTTGAGACTGACTAAACATGACTGAGTGACTTAACAAATGAATATTTGCAGTAATTACAGGAAAGGAGGAACAACGAGAACTTTATTTGAATATTCAATTCAACCTACCCAACATCCATCATCTGGAGTCTATCCCAGCCGACTCAGGGCGAAGGCAGAGGACAACCTGGACAGGTCACCAGTCCAGGTTGGCTACACTTAGAGACAAGCAAGCACACTCACATTCACACCTACAGACAATTTAGAATCACCAATTAACCTCAGCACTGTGGGAGGAAGCCGGAGAA
Organism: Stegastes partitus; assembly: GCF_000690725.1. Classification (NCBI taxonomy): domain Eukaryota; kingdom Metazoa; phylum Chordata; class Actinopteri; family Pomacentridae; genus Stegastes; species Stegastes partitus. The sequence continues at coordinate 416,062 of NW_007577940.1, read as the reverse complement.
CCCGGAGAGAACCCACGCTTCACAGGGAAATTCCATACAGAAAGATCCCAGGTGTCCTAACCGAGCCGCCATGCAGCCCCTCGGTCTAACATGTAAGATGGAATGTTTCCGATAACCTGAGAGGGATGAGTGCTTGACTTCAGTCTTCTGCCAGTGTTACACTGTATTCTGTGACCTGCAGCAGTGCAGAAACTATTCAGTCACATTAGCTGCATCATGCATACAGACAAATTGTGATTCTTTCAACTGATATTTGCTGAATGATGAAGTAGAATTACTTCTTCTCGTTACTCGTGCACCAGCAGCACAGCGCAGATCCACATAGCAGAGTCAGGGCTGCTCAGAAGTACCTGCCCTGAAGTAGCACTTTGTTCTCTCCTAAAAATGTCCCTGAAAGAGGTTCTACGGGGAAGGTTCTGGCAGTCAGAGCATGCTTCAAAAGTTAAGGTTACCCTAAAACTGCCTGCAAAATCCTGATGTGGAAAGTAGTCTGAAGTCCAGCAGGGCAGGAAACATGAGCAGTCGGACAATTAGACAGTTTGTAAACAAGTGCATCCAGATTGTATGCTATAGTGACTATTTGTTCTACTGAAAAGCCAATGAAATATTACGATTGCAATAATGCCTTCAAATGATATGCCAATACATGATCAAATTCTGATTTATTACGCATATTGATTCAGCTTGTCACTTGATGATCTTCAGTCTGCATCCACTATAACCTGAGCGGGAAACGGTATCCAGAGAGCAAAACAGAAACCTGAGGCACAGTGAGGAGCACAGTCAAAAAACTAACAGCAAGCCTCTTGATAAATTACCAACATATTCTGTATTTTTACATTCTAATAAATATTCTCATATATAGACCAAAACCATTTATGTATTGAATATACCCTTATGGCAAATGTCTGTGTACACATCTTGACTAAAGGCCAGAGTGTGTTTGGTGGCATCACTGATACCTTTGACCACCAAAATCTAATCAATTCATTGTTGAATCCCCTCAAGGTGTTCAACAGATATTGCCTTAATGAAACTGGGACGTCCTGCGCCAGGAAACACTCAGTACAGCAATAAATGTGGAATAATTGCTGCTGAAAATAGTTCCCATTTAAATGCACCATTCCCTCCTGATTGTGACACGTTTGTTGGAAACTATAATGATCAGTTTTTGTAAATTACTGGGCTTTTTTTGTTTTGATTTGCTTTTTTTTTTTTTTTTTTTTACAGTTTCTCAGTCATACAGTATCCCACCATCAGGTTCTGATATTTCCAGATTCTGGACTATCTCCCTACGCAATGTTGGAAACATGTCTTCCCTGCCAGCATTTTATTTTAAGAAACCTCTAAAAAAAAAATAAAAAAATTCTTTTCCACTGATATAAAGACTAATATAAAAATCTGGGTGTATTTAATATGAAATGATGGACAACGTGGATTGTCTACGTGCTCTAAAAAAAAAACAAAAAAAAAAACAAGCTACTGTAAGTATGGCTAGAACTTATAATGACAAACATAAGAGCTTCAAAGTAAAGGTAGTTGAAATAAGGTAGGACTCAGAGTAAACTTTGTCAATAAAATCATCCTCTATTTTAAGTGTTTTCTAACTTTTGGACTAGTTGACTAGTCTAAATCTAAATTTCTGTTTAACCTTCTGAAATTAAATAAACCTTGAACCCATAAAACCCTAAATCTGGGGCGTTTGAAAGAAATATCTTTTTAAAAATCGACAGAATTACACCATTTATCACAGCCAGTTACTAAACAACACAAAAATGTATTATGTTTTTTATTTTTAAATTTTCCAGTGGTCTTTATAGTGACTGTTCTTGATGTATCATTTTAAAACAATGTTTGTAGTAAATGGATTCTGTAAAAAAAATGAAAAAAAATATGTTTTCCTCAGCACAACCAAGAGGCTCTCAATTACCAACCGTCACATGATAAAACAATTTCAGCTGAACTGCAGGCTGTGTTTACAATGAGCATAGAGAAGACAAGTGAAGAAACAAAATAAAAATGTTAAATATTTATGATATTCTAACTGTTTCATACTGCACAGAAGACATTTCTGAGTTCTCTCTCCCTCTAGCTATGATCATGCTGTTTCCATAGAGGTGTAGGACTTTATTTTATATTGACAAATGAGTTCACAGTGAATAAAAATTTGAGGAGCATAAAAAACCTGTTTGGTTTGGAGGCTAATACTATCCCCTGTGCATTTAAAAAAAAATGTCGAACCATTCTTCAAAAAAAATGACACAATTCAATCACTAATTCTCAAATCTGATATGATAAAAACATGTGAGTGCAGTGACTTCACAGCTCACTGTCTAAAAGAGCTTGTGTGATGTGTGTGTTCATGATGTGTGTCATAGGTATGTGTGCTGCGAGCTTTTTAATCCATGAATAAAAGAAAAGGTGGATGTATCTCTTCACCAGCCACATCAATTGTGAAAGACGGCAGAGAGCAGAGCTTAGAGGAGCCAGAGAAGAAAGGAGGAAAGCTTTTAGCTTAAACCTCAGGGTGGCCATGACCCCAACGTCAACGTGGAGAACATTCACCAATAAATTATGAGGTCGAGGAGAAGTACAAGCAGACTGTGATAGAGAAACACAGACAGCTCTTTGGTTCTAAGTGTTAAAAGCCAGATATGTGGCAGTTTCAGTAACAGCAGTTCATATTTTTTCTCTTTTCAATTTACCTTTCGTTATAAGAATTATTTGTTACAGTGTGATTCAGTTATAAAGACTCCAACCTGAGAGCGCTACTAAAGCTTTTACTGTATAGACTAGAATATGTGCTCTAAAAGCAAAGGACTCATATTTCTAAAGAGGACATGTTGACTCTATAAACCTGTTCTTATTTCCCAGCTGTCCATTAAAGTCTTTATATAAGATGCTGTAGTGAGGGGCGATATTCCAGGAGGTGCAACAAAACATGGCTCCAATCAATCACAGCTGACCTTAGTGTCGATCAATGACCTGCTCTGTTTTTCAGAGATGCCCAGTAGGCCTTTATGAGTAAATCATCAAAAGACAGTGCTGGCTGAGTAAAAATTGATTACAGTTTAGGAAATATCCACCAGGTAACAACAGAATCGGGCCATAAAACATGATAACAGTGTGAAGCAGCAAAACATTGGATGCGCAGTCAGTCTATATTTCACTGCAGCAGATTGGTCCTGAGCAGCAGCATGATGGATCCGATTCAGCGTCCAATCACAAACGTCTTAACAAGAGCACTTTACAAAAAAATTACCCTCCCTTTCCTACGTCTTTGAGAAACAGATTTTTGAGGATGAGCAACACTCGTTCTGCTGAGGACGTTTCGCTGATACGCCATTAATCCCAACAAAGGAGAGTCCTCGCGTTCGAAGCCTTTTCTTGTGGTTGAAAAATGAAACACGCTAACACACATTAGTGTATCTTGTCTATCAGTCCCACACTCACACTCTTCTGTCAGCCTCAGAATCATTTTCTGTGACATTTAGTATTTTTCAACATGTCTTTTTCAGTTATGCATCTGTGACTGATTACCTCACTGTTTCGTTTCTGCTGTGAAGACGTCAGGGCCTCAACTAACAGCTATTTAGATACCTAAATAATTAAATTAACTGACTAAAGAGATTATAAATTGCTGCTCTACCTTTTAATTACTTATGCACTTTAAAATTTTGCTTGAATTGGTTTTAGGCATGTGTTGGCTGACAATAAAGAATAAAAATGCTCATTGTGCATTTTTGTAATATGGTGCATATTTTGTTTTTTTTGTGATTTATATGATTAAATGATTTTATGTGATGTTGCTGCCACAACACTGTAGCTACCTAGTTTTAGTATATTATAAGGGAGTAATGGTGCACAGAAAATCATGGAGTTGTGGAGTTTTTGGCACAATAAAAACAAGAAATACAAAATATGAATCTTTCTCTGTTTTCTTCTATATCAAACACCAGTTTACTAAACAAAGTATGGCTGTCTTTCTTAACAGCATCTGTTAGTGCTGCTGCAATAGGCTGCTACTTGCTATTAAAGAAGTAAAATTTGCTAAATAACTATTTACTTAAATAAATAATGAAACAAAACAATACCTGTGCTTAGTCTGTACTGTACTTGTATTCATATGAGCAGCTTTGGCTTCATACTCAGACTGTGCAAAATAGACTTTCTCTCAAATGAAAAAGACACAACATCTATAAAGACCTGCTGTGATGTGCTGGTTGAAATGCAGATGAGAGGGAACTTGGTTAATGGACCTCGATTACTTTCAGGATGTGTTTAAAACCCAGCAACCCAGGTGTTTGTCATCATAGGTTCGGTCAGAATTTTTAGCAAGAGGCCGCTTTGCTACCACGAGGAGCTGCTTTGCACTTACTTCTCTTCTTGTATCACTGATGTTTACAGTCAGGTGATGTCTCAAATAAGTGACCAAGTTCAACATACAACCAGCTCCTGATCGCTAATCGATCACAGGTGAACAGTGCCAGCATGTAGCGTCATCTGATTCACCGTCATTGTCCACAGGCAGGTAACTGAGAAACCGAAGTGTTCCCAAGCAGCATATTTTAATAATAATGGAGGCTCTTCAAGCTCTATGTTTGAAATAACTACAAGGGAGAAATGTGGACTTTTTTTCAACAGAGTTCCACACAGAAAAAAGTAGAGGTTGCTCTCATGTGGTACATGTTTGCCCAAATTTTTTTAACACAAATAACTGATGTATAACGTACTGTTATACATCAGTTATATTATGTTGAAAAGCTGGTAAACCTGACAAGCACACAGAGAGGACCAGGAAAGACTTTGTGGATATGCTGATGGTCTGATAGCAGATACACCATTGCAGCCTGGTGTCTTTTATCAAGAGAGCCTTTGTCGGTTAGTAACACATTGAGAGCAACTCCTGTCATTACAACTGAACTGCATACTCTTTTCAGGCTGGGATTGTGGTGGCCGACGGGGGCAAACGACGTGCATAGACACAAACGAGCTGCATATAGATTAATGCATTGCATAAACAGAATGCACATACATACACAGAAAACACAGAATACTGCAAAGACAAAACACTGCAAACAAAAACGTGCTGCAAAAACAAAACACGCTGCAAAAAGAAAAAGCTGCAAACACAGAAATGCAGTGCAAAAGGAAAACACTGCCAACACAGAAACGCGCTGCAAAAAGAAAACACGACATATCCCCTCTCACAACGGAAGTGCCCCCCGGCAATGTTTGGGGGAAATTTGCGCTCGTTGCTAAGGCAACCCTGTTAGCATTGGCACTCCGCCTTACCATAGACCCGGAAGACATCCATGTCCTGGGACATGTAATAATATATATTATATATATTATATATATCAGTGTTTCCTTGACGTTTATTTAGAAACGGCGGCCCGCCATTCCTAAATCCTCGCAGCCTCTCCTTCAAATGTCTTTTTCTGCTGTGAGTGTCTCTACCTTCACAGCAGTGTCCTGCACTGGGCTGGGTGCTCGCGACGACTATGGTAAACTACAGATAACTATCTTGCTAAGTATCTACCCTCTGGGGGTTAACACAGTAACAGGAATAAACAGGACCACATGAGAAAAAATGACTCGGTTTTCTTATATTGTGGTCAGTACTCACACGAAGCAGACACACGGGGTACTGTTTCAACCCAACCGGGTTCTGGACTTTAGTAAAACTTTGTTGTGTGTTGTACACTCAACTCGGTCTGATAACTCAGGGGGTGTCACATAGAACAAGTCTGTGTGTCAACACGGAACCAAACAATAGTTCCCATTGTTACATCCTTTCTCTTTTGAGAGTTAGAGCTGTTATCTCAAAATTTGGCTTGTCCCTGGCTGTAACTAACAAATCAAAACTCTTTAATACTAACAGTGCTTATTGCTGCAACATAAACATTCCTTCTTGTTTCTCGCTTTAACAATAAAAATCTTCCCTCAGCAACTGATGAAAACAGAAACTAATGAAAATCCTGTAAACATTAACTGTCAATCAAAGTGAAATGCATCTCTTTCACAGTTTGCTATTACTCCACTATTAGCTAAGAACCTGAAATGTGCAAATAACCACATAAATATAAACATTTATAAACCATAACCTTGTGTGCTTGTTTTCTTTCCCAAAGTTCATCAGTGACACAGATCTATTTATCTGCCTAATAGCACAAAGTCCTTATACCACTGTGGCTGCACCACTGCGCGACCAGCTCTGGTTGTGGCAGGCATGTCTTTGTCCCCAGTGTCTCTGGGTGGAGGCGGGGGAACAGTATCTGAATGTTCATGTCCCACAGCCTCTGCCTGACTGGGGATGCTGATCTCCATATCGGCAGGGTAACTAAAGCTCATCCCAGGTGCACACCTGGGGTGTCTGCAGTTTCTCTGAATGACACCCCCAGAGTGCAACTGGACCTCATAGGACTTCCCATCGACTGGCCTCAGCACCTTGCCTAACGTCCAGAAAGTGTGGGGTGGGAGTGGCTGTCTTCTCACACAGTCACCCATGGCAAGCATGTCTAAGTCTCTAGCTGCTCTGTTGTAGTAGATCTACTACATCAGAGTTGCTGCTTGTTCTTCAGATCCTGTCTGACCCAAATAACCTTTGGCTTTGGGAGGCTTGCTTTCATTGGCAGCAGTGCTTTGGTACGGCAACTGAGCAATCGCAGTGTGCTGGACTAGTGTCCAGGCCCTGTGTCGGTGTGTTGCAGTGATCAAGAAGTGCAAGATTCTCTAGCCCTCCGTAGGCATCCTTCTACACCCAGATGTGATGAGTGTTGCCAGATCGTGATGTCTGTCCTCAGTGCATCAGGAATGACAGCACGTTCACCCCTGAAAACTATTCCATCTTGCTGGCTCAACTCCCAGTAACTCCAAGTAAGGCCTGATTTCACTCGGTACATGTGACTTATCCTTAGGCCATCTCTGCCTCATTGTTTTCATGAGAAGCTGCAAAGTTTTGTCTTTTGCTGTAGTAGACCTTATGTCCTGTAGTCTGTCTGCCAAGATCGGTAAGTGTTGTACCATGTTGACAGTCTCTAGTTCAGCCTCCCCAGTTGTACTCTCGGGAAGATAGGCTCTGCTTCGGGTGTCCGCTAGTAACATGTCTATTCCTGGCACATAGATGACATCTACGTCAAATTTTTGTATGCGCAACATCATGCCCAGCAGGCTTTTGGCCGTTGTCAGTAGGGGTTTTTGTACTATGGTTTCCAGTGGCTTATGACCAAAACTTAGGTTAGGTAATTCACCATACCTATCAACCTCTGCACTGCTTTTACATCTGTTGGTACCGACATCTGCTCAACGACACACACTATTTCTGGATCCACTTTGAGTCCATCAGCCATCAAGCGGTGTCCAATGTATGTGGTCTCATTTTGTCTCAGTGTGAATTTTTCTGCATTCAGTTTTATGTTCTTTTGTCTGCATCTGTCCAGAAACTGTTTCAGTTTTTCATCGTGATCCCGCCTCGCTTCCTCTAGTGTCTCCCCTTGTCTGTGATCAAAATGTCATCTGCAATAATGTACAGACCAGATACATTGTCCAACGCTTGTGTGAGCTTTTGCTGGAAAATTTCAGGAGCTGGACTTATCCCCATCGGCATCTTCAGCCATCTGTAATGTCCAAATGGAGTGGCAAATGTTGTCAAATAGCTGGACTCTTCTTCCAGCTGTACATGCCAGAATCCACTCTTGACATCACACACTATGAACACTTTAGCTTTAGACAAGCCCGGTAAGATGTCCTCAATGGTTGGCAGTGGGAAGTGACTGCACTTTAGTGCTGTGTTCAAGGGTTTGGGATCAATACATACTCTTGGCTTGCCATTCTGTTTCTGCACTACCACCATCGCACTGATCCAGTCTGTGCTGCATTCTACAGGCATGATGATTCCTCTGTGAGGGTCATAGACTGTGTTCACTGTGTTTTTGGGTTTTTCCTGCTTTTGTGTTTTGGTGTGGGCGTGTTATTTTTCTGTAGGCTGTAGCCGATCGGGGAAGGACTCTCACGCTGGCAGCTGTGGCTCATCGGCTCATCAGCCGTGCCCTGCTTAAATACTGGCGTTTCACAGAAGACCGACGCCAGAGGATTGTGATACCTACCCTGTGTGTTCCTCCTCGGCTCCAGCACCCAGCACTCCTCCAGGCACACCAGCGCTTGCACCCACGGGAATTCACGACCACGGGCACCTTCACCAGGAGAATCTTTACGAGAGCAACCGCCCACGAGCACCGAACCCCGAGCACCGGACCCCTGCGCACCACCCTGGTTTCCCTCATCACGGCTCCCTCTCAGCACCAGGAAATCCTCCACGGACAAAAGCACGCACGAGCACCGGACTTCCTCGGTCCACCACCCTCGGCACCCCCCCACAACCGACACCCCTTCACCGGACTTTGTTTCTGCGTCCTGGTGCCCATCACTCCACCACCTTCCCTAATAAATCCTGTTTCCTTTAACCCTTCTCCCCGTCTCCCTTTTCGTTTGGGTCCGCCTGCACAGTCACTGAGCACGAACCGTCACATCCTCTGCGTTGCAGGTCTTCCTTCAGCGGTTTCATCAGGGCCACTGGGACCCGTCTCTTTGGCAGCTGCACCAGCTTTACTGTGTTGTCCACCTCCATTTTGTATTTTCCTTCCAGGCAGCCATCTCCAGCGAACACATCTGCATAACTTACTTTGATTTGTTCCATTGTCCACTGTCCTGTTGTAGGTTTTTCTGTTGTGACTACCCTGGCTATTACCATGATGTTCTCATAGTGTACTTTTATCAGTTTCATTGCCTCACTGGCTCTCCTACCCAACAGAGGCACTGCACCATACGCATTCACCACTTGGAACTCCAAGTGATACAGCTTGTGATTTCTTGGATTTCTTTTTTTATCTTTGCATTTTCCCATTGGCCTCAGCTTACTTTTGTTGTACATCACTAATACACTTTTGGTGTGTTCCAGCTTGGTGTCTGGGTTCAGCAGGTTAATGGGAATGACATTGCAACTGGCGCCACAGTCTATCTGGAATTTGACCATGTTTTTGACTACCAGCATGCCAGCATGGAGAAGCTGCGTGTCCCCTTCATCTGTTTCAGTCCCTTTTACGTCCCCTCTCTCTGGGTCCACATCTTTGCCTGAGTCTGTCTCCACTGCACCAACTGTCTCAGTCTCTGTTACAGTGATACAGGAAATATCTTCATATTCATCACTCACACATTCTGCAGTTATTCTATTCACATTTTTCTTTCTTCTTTGCTCCAGTTTTGCTTTGCATTTGGCTGTGAAATGGTTCTATCTGCCACACTTTGCACACTTCTTTCTGAAGGCTGGACATTTCTGTTTACTTTTCTCATGTGTTTTCCCGCAGAACTGACACTCCACTGTGTTGTTAACTTTCCTCTGGTACTGTGCTCCTTGCACAGCATGTAACTCTTCTACCAACAGTTCAGTGATGGTTTTAACGTTCTCCTTAGAGAGCTCCGCGGCTCTGCACAGCTGCAAACATGTGGCGACTGGCAAGTTTTTCTCCCAAAAGCGGTCTTTCTCTCACAATCCTATCACGTATGAGCGAATCTCTCTAAGTTCCGAAGTACATGTTTTAGCCAATAGTGTCAGTTCTGTGACATGTCTATATTTTCACTGGTGCCCTGGTTTCTTGTAAAGAAATTATATCGTTCAACAGTCTCATTCACGTTGGGATTGCAGTGATCATCAAACTTTTTGATAATGTCCTCTATCTTTCATGCATCCTTATCTGTGTTGCCCATCAATATATCCAAAAGTTCTCACCGACAAGATAGCTGAACAGCTTCACCTTCTGTTTGTCATCCGCTTCTGCCATTGCCAAATCCACATAAAGAGCAAACTCGTCCCTCCAGTTCTTCCATGTTTTAGAAAGGTTGCTGGAGTCCAGACACAATGTTTGTGGTGGCTTCAATCCGTCCATGGAATCGCACGGCAGTCACACGCTAGCGGCCAAAGCTAACATGAATTACCACACCGTCCCATCAAGAGAAAACCTTTATGCACCTACACTTCAGACCGAGTCCTCTACTGCTGCCATCATGTTATATTCTGGTCAGCACTCACATGAAGCCGACACATGGGGTACTGTTTAAACCCACACGGGTTCCGTACTTTAATGAAAGTTCGGCGTGTGTTGTACATTCAACTCAGTCTGATAACTCAGGTGGTGTCACACAAAACAAGTTTGTTTGTCAATATGGAACCAAACAATAGTTCCTATTGTTACAGGTTTCATCTTGGACAAATCTGACATTAGAACGCCCTAGTTTACTCTTTTTTAAAGTCACCTTTGGTCGTACACTGGTCTGAGCAACCCAGCCACCAACAGCAGCGAGCACAGCCTGCTATGTGGGGCGTTCAGGGAACATCGTAAATTATACAGTCCATCGATATGAAAATGTTTAGCCGATCATATGTTTTGCCTTTGACAAGGTGGGAAGTGCGAACAAATGAGAAAGTTGGTTGCACTGGTAAAAAAAAAAAAAAAAGAAAGAAAGAAAGAAAAAGAAAAAGAGCTAATCTGCAGTCCTGTGTGGACTTCGGTGTGGCACGAGCGTTGTTCGGTAAACGGCTACGTATGCAGTTACGTAAATAGCGAAGGTGAAGCCAATTTTATCAAGACCTGACTTGGAGAAATTAATCCATGCTTTTATTACAACTCGTCTTGATTATTGTAACTCCCTGTATGTAGGGATTAGCCAGGCTTCCCTTGCCCGTCTGCAGCTTGTGCAGAACTCTGCTGCACGCCTGCTAACTCAGACCCGTAGGCATGAGCACATCACACCTATCCTGGCTTCCCTACACTGGCTCCCTGTGCGCTACAGAATCAATTTTAAGCTTCTTTTATTTGCTTTTAAATGTCTACATGACCTTGCTCCACTGTACCTCTGTGATCTGCTTCAGCCTTACAGCCCACCCCGATCCCTAAGATCAGCTGATCAGCTGCTGCTGGCTGTCCCCAAAACAAGGCTGAAGCTAAGAGGAAACAGAGCGTTTGCCGCTATTGCCCCCAAGCTCTGGAACGAGTTGCCTTTGCGCATCCGACAGGCCCCGTCACTTCCTGTTTTTAAATCTCTTTTAAAAACACACTTTTATTCCTTGGCTTTTAATACACTCTAATACATTTTAGCTTATTTAATTCCACTCTGTCTGGCATTCCCTGATTAAGCACCTGCTTTGAGCTTGTTTGTTTGTTTGTTTATTTGTTTATGCTTTAACTTTTATTGTCATGTATCAATGTACAGCACTTTGGCTACCTCTGTGGTTTTAAAAATGTGCTATACAAAAAATATAATATAAATAAAGTGATTGTATGGCATGGCTTTGACTTGACTCCTGGCCAATGAAAAAGCAACTCGTTCTTTGGAGGTGCCAGATTTGAACCAACTAAGCACTGGAACTAGCACCTGGTCCTTCTTGGTGTAAAAGGGGTAGAGTCAGAGGAAGGTCGTCTTGTAGGATAGAGCAGTGACTTAACAGAGAAAAGGTAGACTTATTAGCTTAAGGTAACTCAGAATAGATTTTAAAAGTTAAACAGACTTTCAAAACATTGATGGCCCGCTATTGGTACATAACAGATTGGTAGCTTACATTAATTGGGCCCGGGGCCAACTAAGTGTCGCTAACGTGAGTAAACTAACTGATAGCATTAAGCTAATATCTACACACCATGATGGAACTACTGACTGCATCTTCAGATGAGCTTGTTCAAATATTTCTCTAACAAGAGAAAGACACCAGATGAAGATGACACGAGCCAGGTGTCATTAGCCTTTTACTGACTCATAAATGATGATGGTCAGGTAAAAAATAGTGTAATAATACATTATCAGACACAAACTAGAAACTTTTTTTGCAATGATGAGGATGTAGGAAAATGAGAGAAACAATCTCATTATTGTTTCTATTTGTAGGTGAAGACTGAGTAGAGAAACATACTGCAGGGGATCAGCTTGCATCATGCATGCTGCTGAGCATCAGCAGCCACCTCTTGGAGGAATTCTCTACAACAGAGCCTTGGAGCTGTTTTTTTTTTTTTTTTTTAAATCAATAAATCAATAAATAGGTTGTAAAAGTGGGGCTGCAAAGCGACTCGGTGGTTAGCATCATTGCCTCTCAGCAAGAAGGTCGCCAGTTTGCGTCCCGGTGAGGACACCCCGGATCTTTCTGTGTGGAGTTTGCATGTTCTCCCTGTGTAGCGTGGGTTCTGTCCGGGTTCTCCAGCTTCCTCCCACAAGGTCCAAAAACATGTTCAGGTTAATAGGTGATTCTAAATTGTCTGTAGGTATGAATGTGAGTGCACTTGGTTGTCCTTCTCTAAGTGTCACTAACTGACCCTGTAGGACAGATCTCTTCCTGGTCTGCGGCAAAGCCGCGTGCCGACGCCAAAGTGGCAACAAGCGCAAATTTTCCCCAAACACTACCGGTGTAATAAAAACACAAAAAAATGCCACAATACGATGTACTGTTTTACACTTTACACTCTCTACGATTACAGTACATCTTCCGGTTGCCGTTTTCCTGCATGTGTCCTTCTTTTCAGACTACACGTGTGGGCGCACACATCTGTTTAGTGATCTCTATAGTTATTAGTGTGGACAGGCCATAACAGTAAAACTGGTCAATGCCTGACTGACGTAACAAAAGAACGACAAAAACATCACAGTATATGCGCTGTCTAATAGGAGAAAAACGTGTCCCAGACACGGAACATAATGCCAGTTGAAATGTATTGGATTGAAATTCGTTTGTGGGGCACTTCCGTTGTGAGAGTGGATATGCAGCGTTTTCTTTTTGCAGCACATTTCTGTGTTTGCAGCGTTTTTTTTTTTGCACTGTGTTTCTGTGTTTGCAGCGCATTTTTATTTATGCAACGCATTCATGTATATGCAGCTTGTTTGTGTTTATGCACGTCGTTTGCCCCGTCGACCACCGTATGGGATGCAGTAGGAAAGACTTTTACTTTGAAAGAACCACATAGTCAGATGCGAGCCTGAGGTTCATGTCAAGTGTGAGATCATTATTCTTTGACCTACGTTTCCTTTTCACTTGTTGCATAATTAGGTTTAGGACAAAATCATGCTTTAGTTGACACAACCAAACAATGACAACCACAAGGACAACTGTTATAAAAATGATGTGGTTAGGTTCTGAAAAATATCAAGGTTTAGGTTGTCTGGGTTACCACTATGACCAGTTGTACTTCATCTGATAAGATTAGATGAGACAGAACTTTATTAATCCCAACAGAAATGGTACTTTTGCCTGATATAGCATGGAAAAAATTACAATCATATGAGAAAAAAATGCAGTGCCTTATAGAATACCAATTAAATATATCCATGTATTATTTTAAAAAATAAAGTTAGTAGGCTAAAATAAAACTAGAGTAGAAAAGTTTAAAGTAATACTTCAATGATACAGAAGTAATATTGCACATGATAACGTAATATTGCGATATAATGAAATATTTCACGTTATAATGAAATATTGCATAGTTACACACATACAACAAGCCTGAAAAACAGCTTTTTCCCCTGGAGCTATTAAACTGTTAAACAAGGCCCAACTCCAACTAACACACAAACACTCATTGAAGCTCCATTGGAGAACAGATCACTGGACTGTTTACACTGTTCTTGTGTGAAATTTACTCTATTATGTCTGTCTTTCCTGCTGCCACACCTACAACTTTAGGCACTCCACTTTGGCATATTTATTAAGCTTTCAAATGTCCTAATGTTACCCTGAATTGAATGTCCTTTGTAGAAAGTGCTTTGGTTTTTGTGCTGCTTTTGCTCAAAAATGCTATTAAAATGTCATTGTAATGCTGTGTAATGATAATGTAGCTTCTAGTCGAAACTGAAATATTGCACATAACATTGAATTATTGCACACAATACCATGATATTAGACAATAACACGGTAATGTATTATCGGTTTGTGGAAAAGGAGCAAGAGTTAAGAAGATAATAAAAGACACATTCATTTGAAGCGTATTTGTGATATGTCACAAACAATAGAACAAAACATTCTATCCAAATGTAATTGAAAATGCACTCTAGTTGTATAGGAACATCATTTTTGGGAGACAGGGCTGTTTCTGTGATAACTTGTCAAACTGAGGCTGGGCTAATGTTGTTGACAACGTGAATGGTAGATGTTCCAGGTGAGCTTTCCAACCACGATCTCTGTTTTTAACTGAGCTGTCCTGCTGTAACTGTAGTATAAAGATCATCGTTACTGATTCTGAACCTGGCAGGCTGCTTGGCTACAGCAGCAGAAACTCTGGTTATACTATACTCATTCTACAACCCTTGTTCTTCTAGTTCTCCTGTGCTGAGATCAGTTATGCGCTTGGCCTGTATGTTCCTAAGTGTGGAAGGGTGCTTATTCTTTCATGTAATCATGTCTGACAGTGGGTCACGTAATGCGTTTCACAGTTACAATTGTTGGGAATTAATTTGGTCATTGATTTTTGTCGACTGCGCTGATCATTTGTCGAACCCCTAAAAGCTGGCAAGTGACTTTATGAACAAACTCTCCCTTATCATACATTTACTTTGTTTAGGGCAAACAAGCCTTAGAGCAGCTCTCAGAAGTTCCTGCAGGTTCAAAGCACCAGACTGCAACCAAAACAGTGTTCAAGATACTAGAGATACTGACTGAGTTTGTGAAGAAGATAAAGTAACCAAATACATTCAATCCTAACAGCTAACACAGTGCTGGGGCTAAAATTTTAAATGAATATAAACAGCAGTCATGAATTTGTCTTCCCAAGTTAAAGGCACATGACTGACTGTGGTATTGACGGTTAAAATGTACTCGTAAAAACCATCTATCCATTATCTATACAGCACTTTGTCCTCTGTAGGGTCACGGGGGGGCTGGAGTCTATCCAGTGGCAGGCGTTTAGGGACCAAATCATGTGCTTGTGACTAAGTGACACAATATTAAGGCTACCAACAACCCAAAATGAAGCACTTTATGCAGAAAACTGCTACATTACACTAACACTGTAGAAACAACATCTGATGTTGTGATCATGTTACTTGTTGTCAATAATAATAATAATAATAATAATAATAATAATAATAATAATACATTTTATTTATAACGCACTTTAAATTTTAAACAAAATCTTAAAGTGCTACAGAGTTAAAAACAATACAAAAGAAAAGAGAGACATGATAATCATAGATTGTCTATGCTAAAAACTTTGGTAAATATAAAAATAAATGTTTTTAGGTGCTTCTTAAAAGACACTACAGACTGCAGAAACCTCAGGTGTTCAGGCAGGGCATTCCACAGCCGTGGAGCAGCAGCCTGAAAAGACCTGTCCCCCATTGTGCTCAATCTCGTCCTTGGTGGGCAAAGGAGGTTTGAGTCAGAGGACCGTAGACGTCAAGTGGTGATGCGTGGAGTCAACAGCTCTATCAGGTAAACCGGGGCATGGCCATGCAGACACTGGAAGGTCGGCAGGCAAATTTTATATACCTATCCTCCAACGGACGGTTAGCCAGTGGCGGGACCACAGTATGGGGGTAAAATGATCATATTTGCGCCTCCTCGTCAGGATCCGGGCAGCGCAGTTCTGGATGTACTGAAGCTTCTGCAGGCTTCTACCCGGGATCCTGATGAGGAGGGCGTTACAGTAGTCCAGCCTGGAGGAGACAAAGGCGTGGAGCAGCCTCTCAGCATCACTGAGGGAGAGGAAGGGACATAGCTTGGAAATGTTTCTAAGGTGGAAAAATTAAACTTTGCAAAGGTGGTGAATATGGTGATCAAATGCAAAGTTGGAGTCAAAAATGACCCCTAGGTTTTTCACAGAGGTGGAGAGGGGGATGCAGTGGCCTGAGAAGGAAAGAGTTGCAATGGAGGAGGACTGGAGTTGGTGAGAGGTGCCAACAAGAATGGCTTTACTTTCAGTGCTGTTAACCTGAAGAAAGTTTTGTGTCATCCACGCCCTTGTCTCCTCCAGGCAGGTGATGAGATTTGATACGGTGGCCATCAAGGAGGTGGGATCAGTCCGCAGGTAGAGCTGAGTATCATCGGCATAGCAATGGAAGGAAATACCATGCTTGCTAATGATGTGACCCAGGGGGAGCATGTAGATGGTAAATAAGGTGAGACTGAAGTTTCTCATACAGGCCAAAAGTCTGAACATGGTAATCAAGCTGGCAAGCCACAACCTTTTCCAATACCTTTGAAAGAAAAGGCAGGTTGGAAATGGGCCTATAATTTTCCAGGATGCTTGGATCCAGACCTGGGGCCTCATTTACAAAGACTTCCGTGATTTCATACTGAAACGCTTCATACGCTTCAATCCAGGAAACTGTGTACGCACAAAAAAATTCAGATGAACGAAAGTGTGCGTACACCTGAATCCAAGCACATTTCCTTTGTACATCTCACTCAGCGTGGAATTGATTGCACATGTTGGAGTACCAGACTCCTCCCTCTCCACGTCCCCAATTTAAATATGCAAATTAGTATAAGTAGGACCGACAGGTGGTATTCCCCTCTCTGCACGATCAGATAACACGAACCACAATGAGAAAGAAAGGTAAAAAGAGAAATTTTACGAAGTGCAAGTTGGAGACGCTTATAAATGAAGTTGAGGCCCAGAAAAGTGTCCTTTTTGCCTCGCTGTCGTCTGGAATGAATACAAAACGTAAGAAGAGTGAATGGGCAAATGTGTGTGAGGCGGTGAATGCTGTCGGCTCCGAGCCGCACACCCTCACAGAAATTTTAAAAAGTGGTCAGACATCAAGGTGGATGTGAAGAGGAGGATTGTCACCCATCGCCAAAGCGTGGCCCAAACAGGCGGGGGCAGAGGTGAGGATCAGCTCACCCCGTATGAGCAAAGAGTTGCCACTATTGTGGGTGACACTGCTCTCACTGGGGTGGTGGGAGCACACGTGGATGACTCAGATCACCTCCAAGGTAAATATTTATTGTGTATGTGTGTAACTCACAAATTTATTCATTATACGGGTCATACAATAATCTGCTAACAGCCAAACAAGATACAGGTTCTTGCGTAACCATGCCGGATATCAAAGAGGAAATCAAAGACTTTGTTTCATGTTTAATTACGCAATTTATTATTTGCCAACAGATAATGAGGCAGGAGAAGACAGTGAGGCGCAGTCCCAGCCTCGTGCCACAGACCTGGGGGCTTCCTCCAGCCTCCCCGGTGTCTGATGCCATCAGACCGGCCGTGTCCTCACCCGTGCTGTGCTGGATTCACAGGACGACATCGCGAGGGCAATCGGTGGCATTAATGAGCGCCTGCACCAATTAATTAATGTCCTTACAGACATTAATAAAACATTAAATGTACTTGCCAACAAATAAATTCTATGTCCTTGCCTTTTTATATGCCTGATATCACATGTTGCCGGGCCCGAATGGCCTCCCGGGCAGGATTGGCATCGACAAGTACAGCGTCTGGTTCGTCTGGTGGGGGGATGTGCTGCTCTGGCAGTGGGATGGCGTGCCGGTGTGCCACATTGTGAAGGACGCCACATGCCATCACAATGCGGCATACCTTTTCAGGTCTGTAGAGCAGCACACCCCCAGTCCGGTCCAGGCAGCGCCATCGCCCCTTCAGCATGCCAACTGCCAGCTCCATGACTGATTGCGTGCGTGAATGGGCATCATTGTACCTCCGCTCTTGGTCAGTCTGGGGATTGGTGAGAGGGGTCATCAGCCATATTTTTAGTGGGTCGCCATGGTCATCTGGGGTCAATTAAACAGACTCGTCATTAGGTCATTTAACAGACCACTAACATGGATCACACACTATTGTGAGTGAATGCAGTTGTGCGCCGGGAAAATGTGAAGTCACTTTAAACAATACGCACATGTTTTTTGACATATGTACTTTACACACAGAGACAGTAATGGGCTTGTTGGAAAGCGCTGACTCTGTAGTTTAAGCAGCAAAACAGCAAGTCATTAACTTTAACCACTGACAAGTAATGATGCTGTGAAAACAGGATGATATTCGGGGGCGCACATGCTCAATGTATGTCAGGGGGATTAATATTAGGACAATTAAATGATTTACTCACCAAGAAGCCACCCATCCCGCACTGTGCCAGCTTGTAGCCTGTTCCCAACCATGCTGCTGGTCAGAATGAAGTAATCATGTGTCGATCCAGGCCACCTCACAACAATGTTACTTAATTACATTTGCGCATCACAGATGATCTGTACATTGATGGAATGAAAATGCTCCCTGTTGACATAAATAAATTAATCTTGTGATGGTGCCTTTTTAGCAATGTGTGTGCAGTTGATAGCTCTGATTACATTAGGAAAACCGGCTCTCGCTGCAAATTGTGCTTTGATGTCGGCCTGTTCAACTGCAGTGTATGGGAATTTGATATACCTGGCTGACATTTGGATAATTCCATCCCACACAGCTGGCATTGCTCGGCTCAGTGTCGACTGGCACAGTCTCGATTGGTCGGCCAGCTCCCTCTGAAATGCCCCTGTGGCTAGGAAGCCCAGCATGGTCAACACCGGTATGGGCACAGGTAGGGCGTGGCTCCTGGCCGTGTTGCGTTCCAATAATGGTTGTAGCTCAGCGCACAGTTTTAAGAGGATAGCCTTCGGGAACCTAAAGCGGCTGATGAGCCAGTCGTCGTCCTGAGCCAAAAAATCGTCTCGGTCTCTGAAAACCCGTCCTTTTCGCACTGCTCCATTGGCAATATCCTCCAACAGTGCCAAAGCTGCCATTGTTGTTTACGGTACCTTCTGCTGCACCGTTTTACGCACACTTTTATTCCACTCATGTGATTTCAAACACCTGGGTGTGTTAATTGTTTATCTGTGTATCTCTGATGTGCACATCCCTTAGAGGAATTACCTTTTTTTACATTATTAACAGTTTCCCAGCATCACCTCTAAGTGTCGCCAACGGCTCAAAAGCAATAGAAACATGCGTACGCCAGTCAAGAAGTTGGCGTGGAGGACTGCACATTTCCACGTTCATTTCACTCTTGATACATCTGAACATGAGCGTGGATAAGTCCGTACGCCAAGTTTTTGTGTGTACACACGCTTTGTACATGAGGCCCCAGGTTTCTTTAGGAGTGACCTAATGAGAACTGTTTTGAGGGCTGATGGAAGCGAGGAGTTTATTATTACTGTTGTGAGGAGGACCCCATCCTGCAAACAGTGCATACCACCTGCTTCAGTGAGACCTCCTCAAACTCTACGAATCTGTTCACTGGCTCATTAGACTCAGCGGAGGAGCTAGATGTGAAACGGGCCAGAGACCTGCAGATGTCATCAATTTTGGCAGCAAAGAATTCACTGAATTTAGTGCACTGGTCATCAGAGGCAAAGGTGTTGGGGGGGCACATTTAGCTTCAGCAGGTGATTAATGGTGGAAAAAAAGCTATTTAGAATTCTCCGGGGCTTTGTTGATCAGACTGGAATAGTACTGAGAGCGAGCCATTTTTAGTGATTTGGCGTAATTTTTTTGATGCTCACAGTAGGCAGCTTTATGGACACTTAGGGGAGATGTTATAAAACGCCGCTCAAGACTATGCCCAGCTGCTTTCAGCTTCCGCAGTTCATCTGTATACCAGGGTGCAGACCGTGGGAAGGTGACTGTTCTTGTCTTCATGGGGGCATGTTTGTCTAGAATACCACAAAGTGCATGGTTGTAATATTCTACACAGTTAGTAGTGGAACACACCTCAATGGAGAGTTTTTGTAAATCCTCAAGCAGGTCAGTTAGTTATGACCAAGTCCAGCGTGTGACCCCTTGTGTGTGTGGGAACCCCAATGTGCTGTTTTAGTCCAACACAGTCTAAAATCTGTAAGAATTCTACTCCCAGGGGAGAAGAAGGGGAGTCCACATGTATGTTAAAGTCTCCAAATGTGAGACTACCCCCACTCTTTCAAATAGAACATCTGGATGACGAAAAAAAAAGTCTTGCCTCACTTTTAGGGCAAACACAATAGTTCTTAACAAAAAGCCAAAGGCAAAAGTAAAGCCACGGAAGCCAAAATCCTTTACCGGAATTAAAAGCATGCTGGAAATCAATTTAAAACTGTCACATATCAATATTTTTTTTTGTATACTCTTATTTTTTTTTGACTCTCATACTTATGTTCTGTTCATAAGTGGAGTTAAAAATACAATTACACTCAAAATATGTTAAACTGGGGCGCCCGGATAGCTCAACAGGTTGGGCAGGCGACCCATGTACAGGAGCTATAGTCCCCGACGCATCGGCCGCGGTTCGATTCCAGCCAGTGGCTCATTTGCTGCATGTCCTTTCCCCAATCTTCTCCCCATATTTCTCTGTCATATATATATATGATAAACTGGTGGTGATACACGCAAAACTGAAGCAAACATAGTATAAAGAAAAAACATGTTGACTCCCTGATTGTTGTCTATTACATGAGAGTATCTAAGAGCAGGAGGAGGTTGTTGACTCTTAAACTGTCCTTAGACTCAACTACATCCCCATGCAATGACATTGGAACAAAATGAATCACAGCTATGATGGATTACCAATTACAAGCAAAGTTCAAGCCTCTGAACATTGATTTTTATTCTGAGCATAAGTTAATGGAAGCAGTGATTGCCTGGAAGGCGAAAATCAATCTAAAAAAAAAAAAAAAACATAAGGCAAAATAAAAACATGCAAGGTTCTTTAAAAGTGCTGTTTCCTGATTTTCTAGCAGCAGCTGACTCGTCGATTTCAGTCCAGAGAGCTGCAGCAAACAGCAGTGGCTCACTCACATTCAGTTTATGAAGGACTCCTGAATCTACCTGTCAAACTGAAGAAGAAGCTTTTGGAGTTTGTGTGTATCTGTAACATGGTTCAATCCAACAAACAATTGGCCTCTGTTTCAGTGACTGACAGCCTTCATCTTACAGGAAGCTGAGGTCTGGACCAAGGCTTTGCATCTCTCAGCGTTTAAATTCTTCCTACATCACGCTTCAGAACTGTTGGACCATAAATTTCTCCAAAGCTCAGAGGGGCTTTGCTGGTGCGAGAACTCAGCACACCCCATGACAGGAATCAATCAATCCCTGACTGGGCAGCCGAGCGAAGCAGAGCTGATACATTGAACCTCGCAGCCCAGACTGCAGCCAATCAGGGTGAAAACAACAAGCAGACATCCTCTGTGTCCCACAATGCTCCACTCTCCTCTGCAGCTCTCAGACTAATCGAGGTACGAGGGAGACAAACACACCGACTAAACAGCATGACAGGCGCAGCTATCAGCATTGCTCCAAGCAGCGTGGATTATCACACACAGACGCTGTTTGTCGAAAGCGTCGACAGACCTACTTCAGTGGGATTCCCATATCAAAGGCAGATAGATGAGGGAGCAGAGCGGTGGCTTAGCGTAAGCTTTGAGGCAAATGGGAACTGAAATATTAACCTTTTAAAAGGCTTGGCTGCAGACACACTTGATTGTGCCAATCTGCTTTGAGTGACTTTGACAAGGCAAAGTGTTAGGGCGAGTTTGTGTGCGTGTAACTCAGTCAGACCGAAAATCCAAATTGTCACTCTAATCCCAGACAACCGTATCAAATCTCTCTATGGATCACAATTCATCATTTGCTGCAGACCTAAAATGAACAACATTTTCAATGCCCTTTCTGACTGCGTCTGTGGTGTCAGGCATTAAATATAGATTTGTCCTGGAGAGAGGAAATATTTTTGTTTTTCACTGAGAATTTCATCATCTTGCTTTTCCTTATTTCTCCACAGCTCCTCATGCAGCTTCAGAGGTTCTGAACTAATTCAATGCTGACATTCAACCAGGGGCCTTATACATGCTCAGTCTTAACCCTCTGAACCCCAAAACCCACTGGTGGGCTTGAGAGGCATGATTTCTTTCTTCTTCTTTTTTTTAACCCTGCAAATTACACCATTTATCATGTCAAGAAACTGTAAAAACTGAAAAATTGATTGGGTTTTCAACTTTTCAAAAATATCACGTGTGATGTACGCTTTTGACAGGAACAATAATGAAAAATACGATTTAAATTGTTATATTTCACCAAAATGTCTAGAGTTTTTTTGCAAAATTAAGCCATTTTTACCAGATTCTGTAAAAAAAATAAATAAATTAAAACTCACACTTGCCAAGATTGACTCAGCTGTACTAACAGTCACATGATGAAAATTCTGCTTTTTCAGGTGAACTGCAGGCTGTGTTTTCACAGAGCAGAGAGGAGACGACAAGAGAGACTGAGAGGAACAAGTTGTCGGAAGATAGATTTAGCATGGCAAAATATCTTTCTGAAGTAAGTAAGCTGAGCAGAGTGAAGAATGCAGTTTGTAGAGGCTGTAAAAATTTAAATTGGTATAAGTAATCAGTGTTGGTAACACCTGTCGGCAGTTGGAAAAATGTATATGTTGATTCCAGGTTTTTTTTTTTCAACTTTTGTAAATGTAATTATCAAAGATATTCAACTTTTTTAAAGATGTATGGCATTCTAACTGTGTCACACTGCACAGCAGACATTTCTGAGTTCTCTCTACTTCTACCCATGGTTGTGTCATTCCCATTAAGGTACAGGACTTTATATTGCAGCTGAAAAATGAGTCCACAGTGAGGAAAAATGTGACAGCACCAAAAACCACCCAGAAAGTGCTTTGAGTTCAGAGGGTTCAAAAAGGATTTAACCACAGCTTTTTTAAAAAAATTTTTTTGTTGTTGTTTTGTTTTTGTATCCTACATACTGAGATGAGGTCCCACATTTTAACTGGCTATAGTTTTCCAAAGTCAACAGTGCAGGACAGGTGTTTTTTTGTTTTTTGTTTTGCTAAACTCTTGCTTCATGTAGTGGTTGTGCAGAAAGTAGGGAAGGCTGTCATTATGAAGATGCGTTTAATGTCAATCAAACCGAACACACGAGGGTCAAGTGCAGGTTAATCTGTCACCGTGTTCACCCAACAGGAAAAACTGCAATCCAACACAGAGTTGCAACCTATGCAGATTCCAGTGGAGTGTGATGGAAACTGCCCAAAAAATGACACACAGCAATAACTGGAAAAAAACTACTTTTACCTGACTGATGCCAGTTTTCAGAAAGTTGCTTTTTTCATTTCACACACAGTAGATTACGACATGAGGCGACAGTACACGTGAAACTTAAGCTAACATTTATTCTTCGGTTTAGACATTATATCAAACATTGACATAACGTTTTGCACAGGTATTGTCCCATATTGTCCCAAATAAGTAGGTTCAAGTGGTTTGATGGGATCTGAACACCATATCTCCGTTATGTTCATAAACCATGAAGCAGGCAGGACATCGCTAGCTTAGCTTTGCTGGATGTAAACACAAGATGAGGGAATTCTTGTGATGATGGATACTCTGTAACTTCTTTACTTGATCTGACACGGGAACTTAAATCTAAAGCTTTTGAAGCCAGATATCCTAACTATAGTGTGTTTTCTGCGCTTTGATCTAGTTTAGAAACATCATATTCTTACATTTTATTCTCTTTACAGCTAATGAGGTGTGGAAACAGAGGAAATGTTGGCCACAAACACAATGTGAGGTGTAGTAACGTAACGTAGTATCTGAAACATTTTTCCGCAACAGGCAGCAGGACATTTAATCTTTTGTCACATCAGTACTGAGGTCAGTCATGTGAAATCAGTACATTTCAGAGGAACCACTGCAGTTAATTTTTCCATTAACTCCAACTCTGATGAACTCTGAGCTGCTGACAGTCTTTACAGTCAGATAAAACAGACAGCTAGACAATACACAGCTATCAGAGCGTCTGAACTGGGCTGTACCTTCCAGTTTATTTTTACCTGCTAGATTAAATAGAGTTTGTTGCCAAAGAGCACCTCAAATGGAATCATTTGGGTTTGTTGGGTTTCTCTCTATTATTTTGAAAGTCTTCACCTCAAGATGTGCAGCGCCTTGAGAGGACTTTTGTGGTGACTTGGAGCTAACTGACAATAAATTGATAAGTAATTTAAGACTGGAGTTGATAACACAGATGTGTCTGATGTATCTTGTTCACTTGTCCTGCAAGAAGCTCACAGGTAGTTTAGAATTTACAGAGGACAGAGAAAATAGATCTAGTTCTAGTGACTGCCAAGCTGCCAAAGTCATCGTCAGCTACAATAGTTCACCTGCAGGTTTTCACCAGACAACACTTAAAGAAGAGAACATTTCATCCCCACGCAGTCTGGTCACATTACACCTTCATCCACACTCCTGCCAGTTTCCAAACCAGTATTTTCATTTGAACAACTTAAAATCTTTGTTACAAGTCAACAGATAGTTCTTGCAACAATTTGACTTTAAAATTAAAATTAGGATTGGTTAAGCTAATGTTTCAGTGTTACCCCTTGGAAAGTGTATAAGCACCCCAGACGTACAGGTATCCCCTGATAATAAAAGCTAGACACAAATATTACATCTAATCTTTTCTAAATGTGAATCTTTGTGTTAACTTAAAAGGTTCAGATGATGGAACATCTACATCTACTTACAGTTCGTTAGGTTAAGAACTGTCTTCCACTAGTTGTCCAGTGAATCTCTTTCACACTTTTCAACACTCATTCCTGTGTTGGTCTCTAAACAGCAGCATTATGTGACACAATAGTCCGGCTGTTGTCAAGCTACTGTGTAATTAACCCAAAAGATGTTGACGATGATATGAAAAGAAAACAAACATCCTGTTCACTGCAATGCTTTTTCAAGGTAGAGATAAGTTCCACTTTATAATACAACACATCAGTGGAGGAATAAGAACCATTCAGAACCTTTATTTATAAGTCAAACATACTAATACCACGTTACGAAAGTACTCCAGTACAAGTAAAAGTCATTTTAAAAATCAATGAACTAAATGTATTATCAGCACAATGTACTTGAAGTACTCGTATAGTATAATGTCCTCTGTCAGTGTTTCTTTGTTATATATGACGTTTGTGGATTCATATAACTGTTGCATGCATGTGTATGTTGCATTTAATTCTATAAATGCACATTGTTGAGTTTATTTTAAGTACTTTACAATGCTGGGTAAATCTACAGAAGTGCACAATGTTCATCATAAAATTTATGATATATCTCTAAAAATTCAGCCTTTCATGAGCTCACCTGGTGACATTTACATTTTCCAGCTCATAAAAAAGGGTTATTAAAGAGTTTATTAAGCTTAAGAATTGTTATTTGTTCAAAATCACCACATTAGGAGACAAAACTGTAACCTGAAAGGTAACTAAACCTGTCAGAGAAGTGTAACGGAGTAAAAGGAATAATATTTGCCTATAAGATGTAGTGGTGTTAAAGCACAGTGTCATGAGAAGAAAACACTCTGGTCAACTACAAGCAGCTAAACTTGTCCTGAAGAGCAGAACTTCTGTGAACCTGCTTAGTTACATTTCACCACTGAAAGGTTCTTAATTTACATTGATAGAAAGTATAATCCAGTCCCAAGTTTTCAATAAAGTGTATTTGCTGTTGCAGTTGAGATTTTCAGAAACATAATTTCTTGGAGAAAAACGTGATGACGTTATTGTCTTTAAGGTAAATATCGACTGTCTTGTTCATGCCAACATTTCACATGCAGCTATTCCCCACATGCTTTGACACATGAAGCCGTGGAATGGAGAAGGATAACGGATAAAACCCACATGGTTTAGTTTCAACTGCACACACACACAACCATCCATGGCTTAAAACAGACATATACAAAGTTAAGCTTCAGTTAATTGCTTCTATTGTAGAGAAGTGTCAGCAGCATCTGTGCAATCCTGCAGCCATCCTAGAGAGGATAATCCCGGATACTGAAGCAGGCACCACACTGAACCACAAACACACACACACACACACACACACACACAAACACACTCAAACCCCCTTTAAAATGCTGCACTGTGTCACAAAGGTCTAGGCAGAGCTGCTGAGGTGGAGACATCACTGGCTGTAAGACCTGCTAACGCTTCAGGCGTCCTCCTAAGATGTCAACCCTGAACACCGTGGAAGGTTTGCAACGGGACAACACAGGAGGCAACCGCCGCCCCGCTACACCCCACCTCATCCTGAATAATTCACTGGGATGTTGTCATCTGTGGGAAGTTTGTTGCAGAAGCCCGGACCATATGGCAGACGGTGCGAGAGCCTGAGAAGCTGCAACTCTGTCTTCTGCTTCTAATGAGTGCAGGGACTAATTGAGGAGACAGCTTGTGCGACATCTTCACTTGTCCAGCTGCAGCAAACACAAACAAGAAGACGCACGCACCTTCCTGAATGCAAATACAGAAAGACAAAACAAAGATAAGGGAAATCCATCCCTGTGGCAGAATGTAAAATGTGCCATTTACAGTATTTCTGTCTTTTAAATCAGTATTCTTTTGCTCGTTTTAGCCTTTTAACTACAAAGCGTGCACAATAGGGGTGAGCGATATGGCAAAAATATCATATCACGACATATTTATTGACTATCGCGAGCGTACATGTATTTTTGAGACTAAGTGTGGCTGGACCACAGATCACTTGTTGTGAAAAACTGGACATTCTGAACTTTTCGTTCAATCTTTTCTCGGCATTCAGAATAGAGACGTGGAATAGCAGTGTTGGAGAAGTATTTTCGGCTGGGCAGCTCGTACCGGGGGTCAACTACTTTGAGCAGGCATTTGAACCTCTCGTTTTCTACTGTCTTGAACGGAACCATATCTTTTGCAAGATAAAAGGTAACTGTTTCTGTTACCTCTTTCTACCGCTCGCTTGAGTGCCTTTATCAAATGCGTGTGTTAATGTTGTCTGTTTGGGTCCAGCTGTTGCCTCTGGCTGCAGTGCTGCTGGCGATCCCCTCACTGTTTGGCTCTAAGCATACTGTTTAGGGTGCTTTCTCGTCAAGTGATTGAACAAGTTTGTCGTGTTGCTATCTTACATGCAAACTGGCTCTGTGCAAACTTTACAAATTACCTTTGTTTGTGCTTTGTCATTTGAGGAAAAGCCAAAACAATTCCGCACGCAGGCTCCGATGGGCTGGAAGTGGGTGGGACGCACAGGCAGCATTTGGCTACTAAGACCGGTTTAGGTGTTCAGGTTAGTGGTCACAGGACCATGTCCACGGCGGTGGTGGCAGCGGGGGTGGGAGGGGGTGGGGGGGGCTGCGGCGCATATTCGGAGATCAACTCCTCCGTTTGGCTTTCAGTGATGGCTCTGCATGCAGCACCGCTACACACACAAACAAGGAGGCAGGTAAGAAATTGTGTCACTGCACCTAATTCGCTATGATTGGTCAGTCAGGTTGACTACGTAATACGTCTGGTGCGTCAGTGCATCAGCATAGAACCGCAATTTATGTGACCTAAACGATCCATATGATCTCCTCACTTTGGCAGATCGTCTACACGTTTAAATCGTTCGCCCTCCAGGGAAGTGTTGGTTTCATTTACAGAACAGAAATAATCTTGCAGAGACATGAAACTTGGTACCTTTGCTAATGCAGCAGGGACTGTTTTGTATCCTCTCCTTTTCATTGCACTCAAGGATTCTCTGACTTTTTATTTAAATTATCGATTTAAAAAAGGCGACGAGCGACTCAAACATAAATGTCACCTTTTGATGCACCGTACCAGATTACAGCTTCCAGTCAGTTTGCATCTTTGAAAGGAGACACTGTCTAGTTTGCGTGCATGTTTCAAAAACTTGCCACTGGGACTGTAGCCTAAATTACCATCGCATTACAAAGTCAGTGTTTGTATTTGCTTCCTTGCACCATCCAGGCTTCTTTCATTTATTGAGTGATTGATTTAGAAGGGGTGGCGTGCAGCTCAAACATAAATGCCACCATTTGATACAGCTAACCAGAATATAGCTGCAAGCCATGTGTAGTCCCTGCAGGTCAGAACAGAAAATGATACAACAAACAGCAACAGAGTGGTAATAAAACACAAAATTATACAGAAAGGAAGAAACAACACAAAACTACACACAACAGCACCACCACTAACGTGTACTTGTCAGATAAATGAGTCATGAAAGCCATAGGATGGAATCTTAACATCAGTGAGTGCAGAGCTGAGCAGCTTTCAGTAGATTTTTTAGAAAGTTGGTTTTGAAAGTGCTGATAGAAGTGCAGCACCTCACACCATCAGGCAGCTCATGACTTGTTACACAGAAAGCTGATTCCCAAATGCAGCACAGAGGAAAAGAAGCTAAAATGATGTTCCTATACAACTAATTGAAGGAAAACATAGCTCCATATAGACTTATTTATACAAGAGATTAATGTCTCCAAACAAAAGCATTTTCCATTAGCATATTTAATTAGTTATTTGAGTTCAGGATGCGGGTTGACAGGATTAGTTACTGTCAGCAAATCGCATGAAAAGACAGATTAAAGGATCGAAAGCAGCTGTGCTACCTTTCTCTCAGTGTTCTAACTTCACTGCTATCTGTAGCCACGTTTAAACATTAGAAAAAGTCAATGCAAACAGCAACAACATCTCTCAATTTTGCACTTTTTACATTCTCTTGCGGTTTTTAACTTTTTTCAGAACTAAGGTAAAGAACTTCATGGAAGAAGAAAACACATTTTCTAAATAAGTCTTTATTATAAGGCCCTTTCTGTCCAATCGTTCTCTGCTCAAGTCCAGCCCACCCACTGAGCTACTTTGTAACTGAGGCAGCGTTCATTCATTCACGACATCGCTGCTACACCAGCCTCTACAGATCGGCAAATCTCCTCCTCCTCCCCAACTTCCTCTCTATTAAAAGTTCAATTTTATAACTCTGTTTGTTTCTTATATTGTGGACTGTGGAATGCAGATGGATCATAATTGTACCTTGAAACTATGCAAATGGTCCTAAAAAATGAGGACCATTTCAGTTGGTCTCCCTGTTTTTATGTTTATACTGTGTTCATTGAACTTTGTAAATCTCAGGCTCTGCCTCGGAGTTTGTGATCTTAGGGACTGTCTTTGTCATGCTTGTTCAGATTGTTCCAGAGCATCACTCGAGCAGACTCACCGCCAAACACAATGTGCATGTCATTCCAAAGTAAATGACTAAATCTGACAGTGTCCTGTCTGAACTAATGTAAATGATAACTTATCAGCTGTTTGTCAGAGTTTTTGGTAGCATGGTTTAGTTTTCTGCTTCTTCTACTCTCTTTATCACAGCCAGCAATAGCTCTGTCTTCTGATACCACTACACGTGTACTAGCGATTGTTTTACACTTGGGGATGCAAGGAACTCCAGAGCGAGCATAAATATCACATCGATTGGATTTACCCTGATAATGCATAGCAAGTCTTTACATAAAAGTCAGTCCACAAACTTGTTTACATGTTTTCATGTTGTGATGACACATGATGTGATTCTTTTTCTTGTGTTTTAACCAGTGACATGCAGTGAGGTTTCATCACAATCACATTTACAAATATATGCACTCTACAGAGTAGCTTATTTGCTATTTGATCAGCAGCAGTTAGGAGTGGACGATATGGCAAAAATATCATATCACAACTTTGTGATAAAATCGAAATCATGATTTTAAAATAAAAATCTTACATGTAATTTTGAGACTAATTTGCAAGTTTCTGGTCAGTGCAACCAAACCATTTCTGTATGTAAAGTGATTGAACAAGTTTGTCGTGTTGCCATCTGACATGCGAACCGTCTCTGTGCAAACTTTGCAAATTACCTTTTTTTGCGTATTGTCATTTCAAATCAAACCAAATCAAGTTTATTGTCATTTTGCTGTACATACACAGTAGTACAGGCAAGATGACAGAGCGTTTCTTCACGATCATTTAATTAGTAAGTTTTGCTGAATGACTGTCTGGGATAGACAAGACACTAAACGTTCATTCTCGCTGTCTCCTGAAGGGGTCACTGTGTCCATGCGTACTGTCATCATGTTGAACATGGCGAACCTCTTCAGGTCCTGGTAGGTCTTCATGGACACAAAGACACACGATGGTGTGACAATGGTGAAGCCGCAGATGCTGCCCAGAGCTAGCTGCCTGTCTGTCTGCATCCCCTCCAGCTGTATGTCCGTCTGGGATGTTGTCATGGAGCCATGTTTCTGTTAATGCAATCACACTGTGGTCCCTCCACTCTCTGCGGGTTTCTCTCAGCAAACATAGCTTGTCCAACTTGTTGTGGAGGGAGCGAACACTGGAGAGTAGGAGTCACGGCACTGCTGGTCTGGAGGGCTTAGCCTTTAGCCTAGCATGGATCCCAGCTCTTTTCCTCCTCCTTTGTTTACGTTCGTACCGCCTGTGCTTCCTTCTCTCTTGGGTAACTGCCGGCGTAGTCTCTGATCGGACTCTGTGTTGGCGTTGTATGTCCACATCACAACCGAGTGCTGCAGTTTTAGTGATGTTCATTGCCCTCATGTTCAGCAAAGTCTATCGGCTGTAAGTTTCGTGGAATGAACGTCTGGGATAGACAATTTGAGGAAAAGCCAAAAGAATTCCAAATAATGGAAGTGGAGTTATTTTCTAGCAACCAACTCCTCCGTTTGTCTTTCAGCCATGGCTCTCCATGCGGCACCGCAACACACACAAACAAGGAGGCAGGTAAGAAATTGCGTCACTGCACCTAATTCGCTATGATTGGTCGGTCAGTTTGACGACGTAATATGTCTGGTACGTCGGTGCATCAGCATAGAATTGCAATTTATAGAATGTGACCTAAACAATCCGTACGATCTTCTCACTTTGGCAGATCGTCTACATGTTCTAATCGTTCAACGATCTAATATCGTCACAGCGTGCACCCCCAGCAGCAGTTTACGAGTTATGTTTCCTGTCTGCATTCTTTACACATTCATACTGTAGCCCACAAACCGCACATTTCATTTAAGGAAAAAAACAAAAAAGACTGTCTTACGTTTGTTTATAAAAAAAGTCCATGCACTGCTGATTTTGGACAAAAATATCCGTTACTTTGAAAGTCCACTTTAGAAAATTGTTTAAACTGAGAAAGTCCCCCATGTTGAAAGTCAAACTGGGCGAGAGGGAAAAAAAACAAATGGATCGCTGCACTTGACTTGCTAACTGTATATCGGACCTAGTCTAGTTTGCAGTCACTTACTCTGCAGCCACAGAGTCACAAGAAGAATGACCGCGAGCGCCCCCTGCCATGAGGCAAGAGAACTGCCTGCCTCACCTAGAACCTTTTCTCAGCGATTTATGATCGCTCAGCACACGAAACACGTTACACACATACAGTTGGTAACAAAGAAACACTGTGCATTATTATATACATCAGCTGAACTATGGAAAATCAGTTCATATATTAAATGTGTTTGAACCATTTTATTTGCAACATTCAGACAGCAGCACGCTGTCACTGCATGGCAGCCAGTGCAGGTAGCGAGGGATTTCACAATCCAAGGTGAGGCTCAGCTCAGCTCGCTGCCTCACCAGCTTCTCTTCCAAGCATCTGAATGGGAAATTGAGAAAATTTAGCGATTTTGAATTTTAAGAATCATCAAAATTCATTTTTATAGTACAAATCACTGGATAAATATAACCCTTTAAATTATTTTATCATTAAATTTTTTTTCTTTCCATGACAGCCTCACCACCCCCCCCCCGACCGCATGTCACTGGTTTTAACAATGGAGTTCCAACCGTCTTCCTGTCTGTGTTGTGTGAGACTAATTTCAGTGGCGCATTAATCTAAATTTGGCGCTCTACTGAGTATTTGGGGCAGCAGGACAGTGTTGACAGTGAGGTTGAGTCAAAATAAACTGCAGCGAACAAGCATGTCACCAGTGCACCAGCGATGTTTGATGTGTTTTCAATATCTGAAAAGCACAATTGTTTCATAACTGTAACCAGCACATGACTCCATTGTTATATAAATGTGTTTTGCTAAACAAAATTCGCTAAATTCACATTTTCCAAAATGTAGTGCCAATTCAAGTGTTACAAAAGAGTCCTTGCGAACAACTGTAATTACAATCCAATATTAAGCTAATTTTCAATACAAAGAAACAGAATTTTATGTTCACACAGTGATGGATTGTGTATTTCTAACACCTCCGGAGTCTCTGCAGGTTGATTTTCACGCTCTAGTAGCATGAAGTTCAACCAGAAGCTGTGTGGAAGGCAGGAAATCAATTTGAAAAACTTGTGTTATGCTTCCAAAAATGGGTCTGCACTAACTGAACACACAGACATTATGTAGGCTAAAACGAGCGAAACCAAAGCTGCTCTGCACTTCATCAGAAAGCACAGCATTAGCTCTTCATTAAGAGCACAGTGATCTGTATAATCATGCTAATCAGCGGCTCATATTCTGAGGAGCTCTCCTAGAAATGAAAGGTTAAACCCCTCTAAGCCCACCTGTGCTTTCCTGCCTCTCCTGCTGCTGCTGAGCTCAGAGTGCTGCTCATTAAAATGGGGTCACCTCCAACTTTCTGCTGGTTTCTGTCTCTGCTGATTCTCACCTGCTTTCGTCTTACGAGCGCCTCTTTTCTTCTACCTGCCAACTGTCCTCCACGGTCTGTTTCATAAGGATTTGAACAAATACCTGAAAAGATAATGTGCTCTGAACACATAGGAACACCAGCCGAGTGTTTTCAATAACACTGCTGGCCTCTCCTCTGACTCTGCCTTCACAAAACACTTCTCGGTCTCAAATCCAACATAAAAACACATGCACTTTGCAATCATCCCGACTCATTCTATACAGCAGTACCAAGATAAACCTGTCTCTTAAAAAAAATAAATCCTTTTCACAAGCTTGCATCATATTTATTCATAAGATGCATAACTGGCAAAGATAAATGATGTTATTGTTGGAGATAATCTTATAATTTGACACTGAAATCTGAAACTGTACACCATTCAACAATAGAAGAGCTGAAGTTGTAAATGTTCTCAAACCTGCGTGCACAAAGGACGAGTTAACTTTTGAGATTTTTGTAAATAGCATGAAGCTGAACTCATTTGTTTTCATTACAAATGCATGAAGAGCCATTTTTTTCATGCAGCATGCAAACCCAGTGAGCTGTAATTGCTCTTTTCAGGGACTTCATTCTTTATTTTCAGTGCTGATTGTTGTTGTTTTTTTTGATTAACTGATAAGTTGTTTGGTCTAGAAAATATCAGAATGTGGTGAAAAATCCATTTGTCAAAGCCCAATATGACAGGTGACAACCAGAAAATATTCATATATGAGACACTGAAGATTTTTGTCTTAAAAATTACTCAAACTGGTTAATTTAATTTTTAAAATAGTTACCAATTGATTAGCCATTGCCACTATAGTTGATTTTTGTAGCTTTCCCAGTGTTCTATTTTGACTCCTCACAGTAGATGCAGTACAATGGCATTGTATCGACTGCAGATTCTCTTATTGAATCCAAACCTTTTCAGATTACTTCTAGATGTTTTGAGTTTGTCCTTGCTCATTTTACCTTCACAACATTTGCTCCACTACCGTGTCCAAGTCAAAACAACGCAGTGGAAGTAAAGTGAATTCTACTTTAGTATTCAACAAATATCAAACAAATGCACACGTGGACAAAATTGTTGGTACCTCTCAGTTAATGAAAGAAAAACCCACAATGGTCACAGAAATAACTTGAATCTAACAAAAGCAATAATAAATAAAAATTCTATGAAAATTAACCACTGGAAATCAGACATTGCTGTTGAACTGTGGTTTAACATAATTATTTCCAAAAAAGAAGTAAGGCTGTCACCAAACAGCATAGTGACTACTTGTAACCCTATAAATAGGTTAACTGACTGATTACAAGTTTGTAGACACCTGTGATGCCAATTAGAGGACACACCTTGATTGAACATGTCCCTATGGTCACATTATTTTCAGTCTTTTCTAGGGGTACCATCATTTTTGTCCAGGTCTGTTTCATGAGTTTATTTTTTAAAATAATTCTGTTGAACCGCGGTTCAAAAGCAATGTCTGATTTTCATTGGTTAATTTTCATAGAATTTTTATTTATTATTACTTTTGTCCGATTGAAGTTATTTCCGTGACAGTTGTGGGCTTTTCTTTGATTAACCAAGGGGTACCAACAGTTTTGTCCACGTGTGTAAATCATGTTTTGTTTGTTTGTTTTTTTTTTTTTATGACACACTTCAGGTGGTGAAATTGTTGTTGCACTGCTGCAGGTCACAGAATATTGAAGTTAAGTTCTACTTCAGAGTATTGCTTCCCTCAAGACCTTCTACAATTATGTCAACAAGCTCCATTTTAAATAGAAAATAAGTAGCAGTTCTGTCCTCTATTTATTGTTAAACCTCTAACAGTGATGGCTACATAGCTTTTATTCAGACTTACATTTCTGAGATGAAGGATAAATTATGCTTTGTATTGTGGTTAATCTAAGTATGACTGAAATATTGCTATATTTACCCAAATAACATTTATCCCAGAAATGATGCTTTAAAACCAGGAAAGGTCATCTTCTATCAGACTACATGTAATGTGTTTGATGAACCTCTATGGTTTTTGATATTGCATTGCTTTCAGTGTTTCCAGTCACTCACAAATGTGGGATTTATGTTGAGCTTTAAGGATATTATTTCAAATTTTATCTGAGAAAAGCCTTCAGTGATGAGAACGTTGTCCTCTGGGAAACTTTCCCAACAGAGCTTGCCTACAAATGTCCCACATCTTTGTCTTTTTTCCTAAAATAAGTGTTGGAAAAGGGGAGGTTTTCTTATAATCAGGGTCCTCTTTTATCTGGACCAGTATAGTATTCTGACAGACATGTGTGAGGCAGTTTTATACCACTTTGGGTATAAATCTGAATTTACTGTATACAGAATATTCCGTGTACGTAAATATGTTTTGGAACGTAACACAAGATCAGGCAGA
This sequence comes from Stegastes partitus, assembly GCF_000690725.1. NCBI lineage: Eukaryota > Metazoa > Chordata > Actinopteri > Pomacentridae > Stegastes > Stegastes partitus. The sequence goes on along the minus strand of NW_007577940.1, from coordinate 381,192 downwards.
TAGTAGTTTCATGCTACTACTTCATAGTCTCTGCTGCTTTTGCTTTTCAAGCCTCCCTTAATGTCTCTTTTCCCCCAGCCTTACTTCCCCTCATTCAGTGTCTCTTTCTGATGTTTACTTGGCACAATATTCTCAAAAGTTTGGAGCCTGAGGATCGAGTTGTATAATAAGGCCGGGGTTATTCAACCAGAAGAAACAATCTCCTCTGTCTCCCCCTCAGTTCCATTTTTCTCTCCTCTCACTCACAAGTAATAGGAGAGGAGAAAAAAAAGAGAGAAGGAAGAGGAGGTTGCAGGGTGAAAGAGGACCGGAGGAGTGAAGTTAAGAGAAGAGGTGATGTGATGAGAGGAGAAAGGCGGATTACAAGATGGATGATCTTTTAAGGAGAGGACAGAAGAGGAGATCTATATTTTTTAAATTACGCGGACACGCCTCATTGATATTTCTACAACAAAAACAATGCCAGAGTGGGTCGATAAAAGAGCTGCATGTTGCTCTCTGGATTCAAACTGCAGTTGGCTTCGCTTCCCAGCTGGAGCTCTTGAATCTCTACTCAGCTGTCAAGCTGTCTTTCTAGCAGATTATCGCTCTCACCCCGAGAAATTAGACCACGCAGTGATCCAGCCTATCTTCATACACAGCCACAATCTGCGCATTAAAAAACAGCGGCACACACATGCATGCACACACACGTAACACGTAAACACACACAATCACAGGCCTGCTCGGTGACATTACATCTCTGCTGGGGGAGCTCATTAAACACAGACACCGACGGTGAGATGAAACCAGTGATGCGGCGCCTGATAGTCAGTGTGTGCGTGAATGCTTTAAAGATCGAACATTTGTAGTCGAACGCAGGGAGAGACAGTGTGACAAAGATTAACTAGAAGACTGAAGCCTGCTGGGAAATGATCACTGAATCCATGTGTGTGTGTGTGCGTGTGCGTGTGCGTGTGCGTGTGCGTGTGCGTGTGCATGTGCGTGCGTGTGTGTGTGTGTGTGTGTGTCTTTCTATGTTTGTGTGCAGGACGTTTCTTCATTGTGAGGACATTTTGGATGGTTTTCACAACTCTAACTGTCTAACCTCCAAGCCGTTTCTGGGTGTTTTTTTGCTCCTGTCACATTTTTAATCACTGTCAGCTTATTTTTTCCTGCAATATAAAGTCCTGCACTTCTGTGGAAACAGAACAACCATGGCAAAAGTAGAGAGAGCTCAGAAATGTTTCTGTGCAGTGGTAGCAGAATTTTGATGATTTATTTTACAAAAACAGTTTTTAAACAGTTTTTAAAAAGTGAGGTTTCAAATGTGTAAAAAGTTCCAGCTCCATATGCTATAGATATTTGACTATTTACATTTTCACAACTGCAAACCTTTTCACTTTACTCTGCACATCACCTTTAGAAAGATATTTCACCATGCTGAATGTATCTTCCATCAATTTGCTCCTCTGTTTACTGTTTCAGAGTCATGCTGTATCTATTTTATTGATCCAGTGTGTTTTATTTTCCTCTCAGTCTTTCTTGTCTCCTCTCTGGTCACTGCCTGAATTTTCAATTCTACTGAGAATATCAAATTATTTAGTTTTTTACATAGCTGGGATAGGCTCCAGCCCGCCCGCGACCCTCATGAGGATTAAGCGGTGTATATAGAGAATGAGACATTTAGAATAAGGTGATTTAGATGAAGTACCACACTTTAAAGTTTGTTTTTGGTCATTTTTCCAAATGGAACCTTGCGTCCTTACATGATATCACAGACTTGTGCATAAATAGCACGCCACATGTAACACATTTTGTGTGTCATTTCCACACTTTTTCAGCTTTTAACATGTCCTTTTCCAACACACCAGATGGTTAAGTTCAGGGGGGCATTTGTTGCAACTACATGGCAGACAACAAAATGCTAAATGACAGTATGGCATAACACATATGATTAGTTCAAGGACAGAATGTCGAAAAAGGTATAAATTCAACAATTCTTTCTGTTTTTACAATTTCTGACAATGATAAGAGTCATTTTGGTGTTTTTTCAGGGTTGGACTGTTGGAGGGTTCAAACTTGCAGGTTGATTTTTTTTTTCACTTCATTTACACTACTTTAGTAAGTTTGTTTGAAGTTAAAGCACAGTTTTATACGTTTAATAAGACATAAATGCAGAAATTCAGACGTAGGCTTTTTGAGGTCTTTTTCTCAAAATTTGTCACATAAGGCAGTCGTCTGCTAGATCGCTCTGTGCTATAGAAAGTGGTGGAGCAGCTGTGATTTAAAAAGTTGGTCCTTTTTTGCTTTTGCATTCACACAGTGTTCTTGTGTTTGTATTAAACATCCAAAACTAGTTGTGTTACATTATCATGTGTGATAATGAACTTTACTGAGTACTAAGATTTAACAAAATGTCCACTAACATTCTCAATTCTCTTGTTCTCCTCATATCACAAATTATTTGTGGATGGCTGATTTGTCCTCAACCTCGCCTGGTTCTGGTCTCTGTGAAACCCAGCAGGCTCATAATTAAAAAGCTGTGGTTTGTCATATAAGTATGAATATACATTCTGAACCTGTTCAGTTCAACCCACTCTTAGGATTCAGATATCTTACATCTAGCCAGGCTGTTCTCCCTTTAGAGACATTATGACCCAGTTGTGTATTTTGAGACAAATGAAACCACTCTGTTGTTATATTGCAGAGGAAGATGTGTTTTTTCAAAAATCTAATTTCTCTTCCTTTTTCCTACTCATTAATTCAAGGGGATGGCTAACCTGTAAGTTCCTTTAAGGTTATGATTACAACCGTGCTAATGTCTTTTTCCACATGCTGCAGGATTTAAGTCTAACTCTGCAGATAACTGTTCACTCTCAAACAAACAGATGAGGCATTTAAACTGCGACAAGGGTAAGTAGCTTCTACTCACAACTACAGACAGGGCAGCGTGCATGTGATTATTTGTCTGATGAGTGAATTACTAAAACACACAGCAGAGAAGTCTTCAGTGAAGTGAAGAAATTTTCTGGGACAAAGAGTCATATGAGGCAATGACAGGCTCAGAGATTTTTCATTGTGATGACAGTAATAATGTTTTATAAATCGAGCAAACATTAAACCAGCAGGCAACAGAGAAAGTAGAAACTTGAAATGTTTGTTTTCATTATTGTTTAATCTGTGGATTATCTTCTGAATGAATCATTTAGCAGTGGTGGAATAACTGAGTAATCAGATACTGTACTTGTACTGCACAAATATGAGTATTTCTATTTTATGTACTGTTTTTAAATGCTATGTTGTTTTTAAATGCTGTAAAGCACTTTGTGTTGCTGTACTGTATGACAAGTGCTATATATTTGATTTGATTTGATTATGCACCTTTTGATATTCTACTGTATTAGAGGTAAACTCTTTTTTTGTACTGCAAAAATTATAGCTTTACAATGTTACACCCAGCATCAGTGAAAACCAAACCTCAAATATGAAGATTCTGGAATTTATTTTTGCTATAGTTCACAAATGATTATGTGACTTTTATTAGACATGTGGTTCTCCTAGGAGGGTTAAAATAAAAATAAATAACTGCAATTAAATTCTGAGTTACTGTCACTCCAAACTATTCCTTAAGACATGCTGACCGACCACAGAAAACAACAACAAAGTGCAATAAAACAGACTTGATGAATAAATGATGAGGCGCGTGAAGCCTGCGACTGCAACGTCACTCAAATCTCCAGTGAATAGACAAAAACATCAGATCTGCGTGGAGCCATCAAACAGAGGTTTCTTATTTGGAGCATGTTTTTTCTACATAATTTTCCATCATTTGATGCATGCTCTTTTTAATGCTTCATGATGTTGCACTCCGTCCTGTAGCAGTTTAAAGGCCCTGACTGGTGAATAAAGCGTCTCCACCTCCTCATATTCACACTACATGCATTGCAGATTTTCTGGACATTCGGTTAAACAGGAAGCTGGAATGTGAGCTCAGATTATACGCAGTGACATCAGATTACATGCTGCATTGTTTCCTGACTGTCCCTCTGGTGTATGAAGCCATTTAAATCCAGCACAGGAACAGTGGAATCAGCTCCTGACAATGAAAGCTGCTTCACAGAGAGATAATTACTGAGTATAAATACACTAAGTGACTTATCTTCTAACCTGAATGACCACAGAGGTCATTAGTTCTTAATTCAGTTCAGTTCAGTTTTATTTACATGATTTACAGCATTAAGAGGTGCACACACAGGAAGATTTTTAACTGTCGGCTGCTGCAGGAGACGGCTGCCTCTCTCGTTGCTCCGCAGCACCGACCGTTTTTTTCCTTGTTTTTTTACAAGTTATATCTAATCTAATATAAGATACCAGCAGTGACGTGGTGACCTTAAGATGTCCATGAAATTTGGATATTTTTATCAATGACAGGTGACATAACTGTTCGTAAACTAATCTCAACTACGAGGCCATGAAATTGAGGTGACTACCAATAAGAGCGAAGGATGCTGCTGATGACACATAACATCAAAAGTTTCCAGAAATGGCGAAGGTCACAGAAGTTAATTTTACAGTGAATGGAAGAATAGTATTGTAATTTTAGGAATTCAGTTTTCTTCTTCCTTATTCCTTACATTATAAAGTTAGATTAAAATGTAGACTTTCCCAGCGGTCTCATGTTTTGATTTAGTTTGCATTTTATACATTAGCTACAACGCAAGTTTAACAATTCAGGCTTTCTTACTGTTAGCCGGATCAACAAAACCTAATACCCCAATTAGACCTGATGGGCATCACAACTGCTATCAGATTTTGCTGTTAACCTGACTTTCTTCACCAGGTTCTGTGTGCACTCATAAAATAAATTGTCGTTCACATGTTATGTGACTCTTCTGCTGCACAAAAGTGACTGATGACGTGCTGTCGGCTTCAGTCAAGAGGAACAGATTGTCACGGAGAGCTTTGAAGAATATATTCATTTCTTCCTGTAGAAAATGCTGGAACTATAAATGTTGCAAGAAAGGAATGCTGGTAGAAATTGTTAACGCTGTAAGTAAATGTACTTATTGTCTCACTTATTAAACATTAATGCCGGTTAACTGTAAACTTCATACATTTAAATATGATACTGATTCCCCCCCCCCCTCCATTTCTCTCTCTCTGTCCTATCAAATAAAGCCAAAAGGCAAAAAAAAAAGTCTTTAACAAAAACAAAAATGATACTGAAGAGGTCCATTGAGGTCCAAGTAAACATGGAAAAAACTTTTGGTTTTGTCTAAATCAAAAGAAAACTAATGTTATTGATTGAATATTTTCTGTAATAAATAACAATAGACTGGCCAGTTTTCTAATCTGTGTTCAGCTGCAGTAGAAGCAGCAAGCAGTTTAAGCAGACCAAACGTAAAAACAAATTTATATATTTTCTGCATCGCCAACTGAATGCATGTAGGTTCTTATGGCAATGCAACGTATAAAGTTAACCAGCTGTAACTGCACAGCTTCGTTCAGTGGGATTACTAATATACAGATCAACAGGTTTGCAGACTGAACACATTCCCTCAACTGAGAATCTGTATCGCTCATAGAGAATATTGTAAAGAAAAGAACTGGTGATGGAGAGACGCTTCATCCAGCCAATTTAAATCCCAAACTCTGAACAAAACCTCCTCCAGAACAGGTTAGCATCAGCAGGGCAGCATCAGTTACCATGGTGATCTAGCAGGTCAAAGGGACACACCTCTGGCTTTAAATGGTCTGCACTTATATAGCGCTTTTCTACCTTTGCGGCAATCAAAGTGCTTTACAATGTTTCTCATTCACCCATTCACACACACATTCATACACCAACGGCGACAGAGCTGCCATGCAAGGCGCTATTCTACCATTGGGAGCCATTTGGGGCTCAAGGACACTTTGGCATGTGGGGGGGAACCGGGGATCGAACTGCCAACCTTGCTATCAGTGTACAACCCGCTTTACCACCTGAGCCACAGCCGCTCAACATACCTCGGCAACCCAATAATCCTCAAGCACACCTTCAGCTCAATAGCTTCCTAAATGGTTAGTTTTGTTGGTTTTCAGATGCCAACAGTAGCGTCCTTGTTCGTCCGATGTTACCACTTGAACACCAAGTATTTTGTTTACACACATTTCTATGTTGTTATCATGAGCTTACGAGTTCCATTTGAAGACAGCAAAGGTCCAGGGTTTTCTCAACCCATCCATCCACCCCCACATCCTCGCAAAGCCAGCATTGTTGCCCTAAAATGACACCACTTCATTTCCTCCTTTGCTCTCATCCTAAGAAGAAACAGGCAGACTTCTCTGTTGCAGATTCTCAAATGTTTGTTTCCTCCTCTATAACAGTAAACTTAATGTCTTTCAGTTGTGAACAAAACAGGACATATGCAATGTTGAGCTGTGGGAAACACTGATTCACATTTTTCATCATTCTGATGCTTTATGGGTTAAACAACCAATCAATCAATCCAGAAAACAATCAACAGGGTAATCGACAATAAAAATAATCATTAGTCACAGCCGTGCCAAGTTCAAACTTGGCATAATCTGTACTGAGAAAATAATCATTTGTCAGGCCTTCTGTCCAATAAACACATAAAAATAATGTTCCAAAATAATACCATGGCTTGTTGTTTAAAAGCAAAGACAAACAGTCTATTTTGCCACACAGCATGCAGGACCTCACAGTGGTTTTTGAGACCGAGCAATGCTGACGTCCATGTTAGAGCTGGAAAATATTGGTCGAGAATAATCAGCGACTTTTTTGCTCGGGAAGCCTTCATGCTCACTGCTCATCAAGAAAAAAAAAGCCAAACATTTGTTGGCTAAACGTTCATGAATGTAAAGGTTTAACGCTTTTTTGTCTCATGTGGCAGTATTCTGAATATGTTTCCACTGTTAGTCTGCTGAAACAACCAACTGACTACATTTTTGTCTAATATTTCTATCACTTAATCCAGAGAGCATAGGGCCGGTTTTCCATTTAACATGTTGATGATAACCCTGACTACATCAGCAAGGTTGACTCCTAATAAGCCACAGAAGACATTTTCTGTTTCTAAGGACAGAGGTACCAAACAGATGTGAGTGCTGAGCCTCCACACCGCCTCCTGTCTCCATCTGCTTGCCTGCCTGTTTCAAACATCAACTTTCCTCATGCTGTCAGACTGGAGGAATCCCCCCCCTCCACGTCTCCGTCTCCCACTCTGTGCGTGGGAAACCGTCTCACTGCAGAGCTCTCTGACAGGAGATCTCTCTCTCTGCGTTCCTCTGCATCCACTGCTGCCTGATCGAGGCTCCCACGCACACGAGTGGGCTCCGGTCCACATGGACTCTCTGAGGAAGCGTGCGCAGTCCGGACTGCTGTGCCAAACTGGTTGGGGCTGCACGCACAGTAAACAGCCCGCAACAGCGTTTATTTCAAGACTTCAAAGGCAGCATGAGTCTCCCTATCTCTCCCCCCTCCTACGAGCAGGAGATGTCTCCCAACAAGACAGGGATGCCCACAAAGACGAGTAGGCTTCGCAGCGTTTATAAGCCAAGCTGATGCGTTTGGACCGCGGCCAAGACACGGTGGGTTCAGAGAGAAACCAAACACATGCAGCAGGAGACAGAATGAAGCTGTACCTCCACTGGATGCGCTGCTCCACAGCAGCCCTATCCACAGCACCGCGGGCAGGGTGGTCCGGAGTCGGTACCCGACCGAGCAGGCGGCCGGTGGCATGGCGACAAGAGCCGGTTCCGGAGGAGACGACAGATGCAGGAGCGGAGGTCCGGAGAGTGAGAGCGGCGGCGGGGTGTCGGTCAGTCGGTCAGGTGGAGCCGGTAATAACGGGAGACGGTCCGCATGTCAGAGCAGCATCCTCCAGACTGCAAGGAATCCTGCTTCTACCTCCGATCCGTCCTCCTCCTCTCCTCCGCGGACTCTTCTGTCCTCTCTCTCTCTCTCTCTCTCTCTCTCTCTCTCTCTCTCGCTCGCTCGCTCGCTCGCTCTTGCTCTCTCTCTCTCTTTCCCTCCCTCTCTATCACCGCCCGCCCCCTTCACACACAACCTGACCTTAATGATAATGAAACTTTTGCGGGGAGAGAG
>NW_007577940.1:365977-373090 GCF_000690725.1 Stegastes partitus | reverse complement strand
GGGGGGAGAGAGAGAGAGAGAGAGAGAGAGAGAGAGAGAGAGAGAGAGAGAGAGAGAAATAGAGAGTATTTGTGTCAGGGTGACAGTTGTGGGCTGCAGGAAGATCAGGACAGCCTTACATAAGAGAGGCAGGGAGGGAGGCAGCGGGATGAGAGAGTCCGGCAGCGCAGATTTACAGGACGGATGGAGCGTCAGGGCTGGATGCGGGTTAGTGTTGTTGACTTACGAGCCATCTCATCCCGGCCTGGTAATCTGGATAAGTAGCTGCATTTCACTGTGGCAATCTACTGCAATCCAGAGCTTTACCGAACACTGCGGACTGATAAATGCTGACCACCAGGAAGCCCCGGCAGCTCACCTCATTTACAGCAGAGGAAACTCCAGTATTAGCTGCAAAATGGTCTCTGTGATACACGTTGGGGACATGAATGTTTAACAGCATTTAAAAAATATCACTATATTTACATGTTGACTGTAAAAAGAGGGTCAAAACTGCACATAATGTCCACAAGTCATTACTTCTGTTGCTTGTTATTCTTCAACAAATGGCCATAAATCACACTATTTTGCTGTATTTAAATCCACTAAAAACTTCACTGTACAGATATTTGCAGTTGTTGCTTTTGTCCTTTTTCTTTTTTTTAAATAGTTGTTTTTTAAAAATTCTTTTCAAGTATTCTAGCAGTTTTAATGATTTTTCTTCTGGTCCTTTTCTTTCCTTTTTCACACATTTTTCCCCCGTTGTTTTAAATGTATTTATTTATTTTTTATGGGACTGTTTTGAAGCATTGTACAAAGGAACATCAAGCACTGGTACTGCACTTCATTTAAATCACACACACACACAAAAAATAAACAAATAAAAAATAAATCTGGTGAAAACTTTAAATTATGTCCGCTTTAAAATAATCTGTGTTTTTCTAAAAGGTAATTTTTCATTTCACAATGTTATGCTGTTTTGCTGAATTTAAACAACAACTATTTACCATTATATTACAGATATTCATTGTTTCCTGAAAGGGGTGCTGCCTGGGGACTCCAGAGTCTCCTGTGAGACTTCAACAGTTACACACGTGGACAAAATTGTTGGTACCCCTCGGTTAATGAAAGAAAAACCCACAACGGTCACAGAAATAACTTGAATCTGACAAAAGTAATAATAAATAAAAATTCTATGAAAATTAGTCACTATGCTGTTTGGTGACATGGTGTGTACCACACTAAGCATGGACCAGAGGAAGTGAAGGAGAGAGTTGTCTCAGAAGATTAGAAAGAAAATTATTGACAAGCATGTTTAAGGTAAAGGCTATAAGACCATCTCCAAGCAGCTTGATGTTCCTGTGACTACAGTTGCACATATTATTCAGAAATTTAAGATCCATGGGACTGTAGTCAACCTCCCTGGATGTGGCTCCAGGAGGAAAATTGATGACAAATCGAAGAGACAGATAATACGAATGGTAACAAAAGAGCCCAGAACAACCTCTAAAGACATTAAAGGTGAACTCCAAGCTCAAGGTACATCAGTGTCAGATCGCATCATCCGTCGTTGTTTGAGCCAAAGTGGACTTCATGGGAGACAACCAAGGAGGACACCATTGCTGAAAACAAATCATAAAAAAGCCAGACTGGAATTTGCCAAACTGCATGTTGACAAGCCACAAAGCTTCTGGGAGAATGTCCCATGGACAGACAAGACAAAACTGGAACTTTTTGGAAAGGCACGTCAGCTCTATGTTCACAGATGCAAAAATGAAGTATATCAAGAAAAGAACACTGTCCCTGCTGTGAAACATGGAGGAGGCTCTGTTATGTTCTGGGGCTGCTTTGCTGCATCTGACACAGGGTGTCTTGAATGTGTGCAGGGTACAATGAAATCTCAAGACTATCAAGGTATTCTAGAGAGAAATGTGCTGCCCAGTGTCAGAAAACTTGGTCTCAGTCACAGGTCATGGGTCTTGCAACAGGATAATGACCCAAAACACACAGCTGTTGTTGGCATATATGGTGATTTGGAGGCGTTTCTGAAGGCAATGTGCACGAACACGGAGGTTAAGTGGGATTTATCAACACTGATGTGCGTACAACCTCCGTACGCACATTTGATAAATACAGATTTTTTTGTACTTATGCACACTCTAAATTTCATGCGTACAACAGAATTTAGAACCTTTTCTATGCACTGATGATAAATGAGGCCCCTGGTTTGGCTCCTCTGACTGATTTATTTTTACATCTGCCATCATTAGATTATTAACAGTGAGGCATCACAGCGTCAGCAGCATGTTACTGTTGCAGCTGCTGCAAGTCTGAACTGCTTTATATCCAGTGTTATACAAAAACGTGAGATAAATCTGAGGGCTGCAAACATGATTAATGGGAGAGAAAAGAAGCAAATACAAGACACAAATTTGTTGTCAGATTTTCTCTAATCTTTGAATTTTGCTGAGATATTGCATCATTGGAGCATTTACGGAAATTAGTGAGAAAAAAAACCACAGCTCTTGCTGGATTTATCACTACATGTGACTCCTTTTATGTTGTAGTCATTTGATCTATTGGTAATACAATATATATTGATCAGCACAGCTATAATTTGATCCAAAATGTGAGCGTGATCTTCTTTCGCACCTGTCTGAACCTCACTTTGCTGATATCTGCAGTAGCAGTTAGAAAAACACATATATTTGGACTTCAAACTCTCTCTCTCTCAGCCTCTATATAATGCATGACAAAAAGGTGATTAATGATTCATTGATATCTCTTCAAAAATGAGCTTTTCTGACAGACAGACTAGTAACCAGAGGACGTCTGTGTGACCGTCTGGGTTTAAGGTCTCTCTTCTGGTAGTAAGCAAGAATTCAGTCTCCCCTCATTAGACATTGCTGCAGCTGTCTCACTCCTTGAGGGTTTTCAACTTGTAGCTTTGAGCTGCTAGCAAACCAGACAGGCTGACGGGAGGAAAACACTGAAAGGACTGAAAGACACAAAGCGTGTCTTTGGACAGAGTTTTCAGGTTTGGACTTGCAAACTTGTGTAAAGCAGCAACTGCCAATTTGATTATTTCCTTTATTAATTGACTAGTTGTCTATAAAACGTGAGAAAAGGTGAAAAATGTTGATCAATCGAGGGAAAACAAAAAACAGTGTTTACTTTTAGGATGCAATTAGAGAATTTACTTTTTTGCTTACTTTACTAATTACTCAAACCAGTTATCCGTTTAACAAAACATTTGTGGTTCATTTAATAGCAGACAGCAAGTGGATTAATTATTGCAGCTCCAGTACTTGGTGGTCCAAACTGCAGCACTTTTCTGCACTGTGACAAAATCGTCTTAAAAGGCCCACTGAGAGGGGAAAAAAACAAAAAAAACAACCTCATGTCTAATGTGAGTGCAGGGAAAAATTACATCTATTATCCAGTCAGCTATTGTGTTTATATATCTTTAATGGGTTTTATTGAAATGTGGGGATATATTTGGCTACACGATGGTTGTTAGCACCATCGACTTGCAGGTAGAAGATCCCCGGTTCGCGCCCCGGTTAGTACATCTGGGATCTTTCTGTGTGGAGTTTGCATGTTCTCTGTGCAGCGTGGCTTCTCTCTGGGTTCTCTGGATTCCTCCCACAGTCCAAAAACATGCTCAAGTTAATTGGGAATTCTAAATTGTCCGTAGGTGTGAATGTGAGTGTTCTTGTTTGTCTGTCTCTAATTGTAGCCTTGTGATAGACTGGTGAACTGTCCAGGGTGTCCAATGCCTTCACCCTGAGTCGGCTGAGATAGACTCCAGCCCCCGTGACCCTCGTGAGGATTAAACTGTGGATGGATGGATGGATGGATGGATGGATGGATGGATAGATGGATGGATGGGGATATCTTTTCTTCTGGCACATCCAACCAATATTAAGAAAGCGTCCTAATCAGATGCCTGAACCACCTCAGCTGCATCCTTCAGACGTGAACGAGCAGCGCGTCTACTCTGAGTTCCCTCTAGATGTCAGAGCTTCTTTCTCTAACTCTAAGGCTGAGCCCAGAGGCACAAAGGACCTCATGTCAGCTGCTTGAACATTGCCATGATGATGGTTAGATTGACTGGTTAACTGAGAGCTTTTTCTTCCAGATCTTTTCATCTGGACAGTCGTATACAACAGCCAACAATCAACTGAAGCTTCAGACATCTGTCCATCTCACACTCCATTTGAGATATTTAAACTCTTTTGCTCCTTCCCCAACCAAAAGAGAGCAATGCACCAGTTTGAAGCAGAGAACCAGGCCTCAAAGTTTTATCCCAGCCGCCTCACACTAAAAAACAATCAGCAGTCTGATGAAACCAATCGAACCACATCGTCTGCAAAAAGCAGACACTCTGAGGCTCCCAGTCCAAACAGACTCCTCACCCCGGCTGGACCTTGTCCATAAGAACAGGATCGGAGACAAGTTGTAATCCTGGTGGATCTAACATTCACTGAAAACCAGAACGACCAATCCCATGTATTCTCGTTTTCTCTCTGACATGTTTAACTTCCTACTTATGTTTCCCAGTGGGTGCTTACTCTTCACAACTTTTCTCAGAGCTCAGCAAATATTTAGTTGAGTTTAAAGTCATCGTACCTGACAAAATGTCCAGGAAATAGCACCTACATCACAGTAAACCAGAGTTTAGTACCTATGTTGCGTACAATGTACCTCTACAGCGTGTGCTCAGAACACTGCAACAGCAGTGCTGTGTTACTCCTCTGCTGCCTTGTTTATTGTCCTCAGACTCCAAACTGGATCTTTGTCCACATGAATAAACTCGTTGATTTTTGGTTTTCTGTGCTGTGTGCGAGCCGAGTGGCTGTCTGCCAACATGGCAGAGCGCCGTCTCCTCCATTTCTGATAAGCAAAGAATAAAATGATTAGACAATGGCCTCTGAAGAAGAGATATCATTATTTCTGTGAAAGATCAGCCCAGCACCACCAGCAGCACCCTCCCAGCTCGCTCTCTTGCTGTGTTATCCGTCCTCATCCCATCTCCCTCTGTCTATAATCCCTCCTTCCTCTTCCATCTTACTCCCAATCTCATCTCTTTTATCTCTCCACTTTCTTGCAATCCCTTCTGGTTCTCATGCTGCTGTTGTGTGTTTTCTTCACAGATACATGTGAGGATGGGAGGGGGAGCAAGTCTCCGCAGTAAGGCAGCTCAGCGACAGCCTGCTCGGTGCTTCTACAATACCTCACACTGCATCGCAGAGGTGCAGGGGTCACATTGAGCTGAGAGCTGCACAGAACAAAAATCTGTGCTTTTTAAGGGCATTTCGGTTGCAAAAGACTCAGAAGAGAAAGCACAAACATTAAGGGAATTACTGTCATTGCAGAACACAGATTGAGAGCTGTGGCTGTTTTGCAGGTTGTAATCAACAAAAGGGAAACAACCGCTGCAATGGAAAACACTAAACTGTTGCTTCTGTTTGTTTCTGAGAAAGTTTTGACATACCACTAAGTTAGCAGGGTCACAGGTACAGCCAGGGGGTAAATTGAGATTTGCGATAAAATGAGGAGCAGAATGTAGACAGTAGAAAAAAGTACAATTACTTAAGCAGAAAGTAGCTAAAACTGTACACACTATGCTGTTTGTGCATGTTCCAACCACAAGAACCGCCCCAGTGGAATCTCTTTAAGAACCATTTTTAGTTTCCTCCCAGGTAGGTACTTGTTTTGTGCATTTCTAATGTCCTTGTCCAGTAGCAGCCTTCTCCTCTCTAACATCACCATCAACAACATAAACTCACTATATAGACCAATATAACAAACCTCCATTGTTCTATTTCCTCCTTTAAACTGAAGTTGCAACAACTGTCTATCACTTTTTCTATGCAGTTACAGTTACACCTTGTTTCAACCTGGCTCTCCATATGTATATGAACCAATGGAAGTCCATCCATTCAAATGAAAACCTCCCCAATCCTTGATGCATTTGCAAAGCTTCTCTTAGATTTTCTCTGGTCCAGAATTTGCCTCCAGTGCTTTGAAAAATGGGAACTTTTTCAGTGGAATACAGAGAGACTGCACTTTGTGTGCCAGTAAGTTGGGGGGGAAAAAACTAATTAGCTAACACACCATTCAGCTACTTGAGTATGCTGACAGTCAAATTCTGTAAATGTATAATTAAACAGAAACTTTTTTAATTAGTTGGACACATGCTAGCCATGCAACACACATTTGACAAGACAACCTCCAACTGTGTCCTGTTTATATGGCAATGATGCAACACTGAAAACGAGTGATGTCCTGATCAAACTTTTTTCTCCTGATCCAATCTGAGTCATTGAATATTTAGTATCTGCTGATCCAATACTATTTTCCTCGACAACAGATTCTTCACGTATTGTAGATTATCTGTAGTACCTAGTGGACCCCACCTAGCGACCCAAGAATGTGGTCACTCGGGCCACAGGCAGTTCTCTCATCTCAAGACTATCTGTCCACCCAGTTACATATTTCATATGTATAGGGAATGACCCCCCTTGCTCGTCAGGGTACGTGGATACTTCTTTAAGACACACCGGCTTGCCCGGTCATGCCCCACAGGTTACCTATAAAGCACCTGTGCCGACGTGAAATCAGGGATTGTTTGATCTCCACTCAATCAAGGTGCAGTGTGACAATCTGCTCTGCTTCAAACAAAGATTTACGTGTGTGGGTTACAGCATATATCAATTTACCTGTTGTGGGTTGGGTGTCTGTCTGTGGGCAGCCTCCCTGGATTGCTGTTTCCTTGTTCAGATTTAGTTAGACCTTTCTTCTCTCCGGCTCCTGTCGCTGTGATCCCCGATACCGGCGTATTGCTGTGGTGCAGCTAGCGCTCTTGGTGGGGCCCCATGTTGAGCGCAGACTCTGAAGTTGGCTAACAGCAGAACGAAACGCCATACCCCAAAAGCATTTCTCACGACTGATTCTACCGGCGTATTGCTGTGGTGCAGCTAACGCACTCAGTGGATGGACGTGGATGTGGAGACTGTCATCTCTTCTGAAGAATGTGACCTCTCCTGCGGGCAGAAAATGGCAGGCGCCACCCCTAAAGGTGAAGGAGCCTACCACTTTCATGAGGTTATTGGCAGGGCAACCAGGACT
>NW_007577940.1:300644-365958 GCF_000690725.1 Stegastes partitus | reverse complement strand
GTTTTGTTGCTACTTTGCCAAGTTAAGGTTTTTGCTTTTGATGCTCCAAGTAACTTATTTCCTCGTAAGAGTGATTTTCAGTTTTGATATTTTCTCCTCACTTGAGTGACATTTTGTGTTTATCGTTTTTGCAAAGATTTTAAGTTGATACTTTGTCTGAAAATAAATCTGTTAAAGAGAACTTTGAGCCGAGGTTTTTTGAGTCTTGCATTTGGGTTCACGTCCTTGACACGTTGTGACAGGATCGTCATGCATTGCGCGAAAGGAAATGGAAATGGAGATGAACGACAGGGCGGAAAAAATCCCGTTTGTTTTGATACATTTTATTTTACCTGGACGGTAAACGTCGCTAAAATTGCGGCACTCGGTTGTGATTTGGACATACTACACCACTTTATTTAAATTGCTTTAAGTTACTGGATCCTGAAGAAATGCTCTCTCATCTGGTATGTACAGCAAAATGAAAATAAACTTGATTTAATTTGATTTCTTAGCTACGCAATAAACTGTTAATTTGATGTGTTTGCACTACGCTGTTGCAGCACAAATCGTGGCTAGCAAGCGACGTAATTAATAGCTCGAGTCGTGTCCGAAATGTTACTTTGCCGAGGTGCTCCCTAGTGATCACGATATAGGGAGTAGGGTAGTGAGTGGGTGATTTCGGACACAGCCTCTGTTACCTTTAGGGCGCAACCCCAAAGCGGACGAGCGAGCGGCTAAAGTACAAGATGGTGTCCTGCTGATTCTGATTGGCTAAAAGTGCTGTCAATCTCGTTTTGGTGGTTATTGCTATATTCTGTTGGCTCTAACGATTCAAAGGAGGGGTCAATCACTGAAATCGACCAATCCATCACAGAAGCTTCACAGCCGTCTTGGTCGCTATTACGCACTGGCCGCGTAACACAGACAGTGGTCTGGTTGGATTAAAAAAAAACTAAAAAATTGCTGTATTTGGATGTATTGAACACCATTAGTGATATACAAGTGAAATATATAGTTTGTACATAAGAACATTCAGATGGTCACAAGTGTGTCAAAATGTGCCAAAGTGTGCAACAATGTCACCTCGCCTGAACTGTCTGGACTAAAAACTTTGTAATTTTGTTCTACTTCACTTTATCAGAGTCAACCTTTGCAGAGAGAATGTTCACATATAGTGCTACGATTTGTGAGAGGTTTAGAGCTGCAGCTGGATCATTCCAAAGAGATAATTATCCTGAAACTGCTTTTTGTAATGAACATAATCTAAGTCCTCCGCAACCCTAGTAAGGATTAAGCGGTGTATAGATAATGGATGGATGGATGGATAATCTCAGTCACAAAATCTGGATCATGAACACTTATGGCATAATTAATTTGTTATTTGCTGACAACAACTGAAGCATTAGTAGCCTTGTTTTCAGGCTTTTATGGTTCACTGTAATAAAGACACTTCAAAGAACGAAAGAGGGAAAGATGGTGGCCGAGTATAAATATTGAAAAAGTCAACAGTGACTACATGAAAGTGAAACCAAGTCTGATATTTTAAAATTTTCATTGTCAGCGAAGTCTATGAAAGGATCAAAACCAACAATGAAGTGAACTAATCTCCTGACTAAGCTTTATCCACTGCACCGTGCCGACAGCACAGAGTTTTAACAAAAACTGGCTTCTACTACTTTATTTGGAGATTAAACTGAAAGTGAGTGTACAAAAAGCGTTAGTAGTGATCCCTCGCTGCTCGGACAGAAAAACTGTGCACACAACTGCAGTAAAAGACTCTTTAAAGGTGAAGCTGGGTTTGTGAGCCCTTCATACAGACTTTAGGAGTGAAGAAGTATTAAGAGCTGCACAAACACATCATTGATTGAGATTTTTTTTTTTTTTAATATTATTTGTTGACCTTAAAAAAAAAAAAAAAAAAAAAGGATTTCAAAACTCTCCTTATACCAAACTGTTTGCTCGATCTCAGACCTGCCTCTAATGCCGTGGATCATGACATCCTTCTGACATGTGTCCAGTAGTGCACTGGGCTGTTTCGTGGATATCTCAAGGCTGGGTGGCAAATACTTTTCTTCAGCTAAACAGTAACAAATCTGAAATAATTATCCAGAAGTAAGTTGTAGTTGTGTCACCAGTCGGCCCCTTCAGACTATGAACTCACATGATAAAATTCTGGGTACCTTCGATTCTAAGCTTTTTCTTTACAAACAAAAGATCTATTTCCAAATTCAAGCCAAGTATGTCATGTCTTCATTGCATCAGGACTGGACTGTTTCAGTTCTGTATATCCATCCTTCCCCAATCTTAACTTGCCTGCATGTAGTCAAATGTAGCTGTTGATTGGCACGAAAACATGGAAGTACATCACTTATTACATCTTTATTGGCTCTCCAGTTTTCAATTTAACTGCTGAGAGGCTGTTAATCTGTTGAGCCCAAATACTGTGTGGCAGGTTTAAAAGGCATGTTACTGTCAAAAAACTCCAACAAACCGCACCATTTACCACGGCAAAAAACTGTAAAAATAGAATGAATTGTCTGCTGTTTTTTTTTTTTTAACTTTTTGGTGGTTCTTGAACTGATCACGTGACGGAAAATAAGCTTAAAAGCCTGATATTATGGGCACCTGGATAGTTCAGTGGGTAGGGCAGGTGACCCACGTGCAGGGGCTACAGTCCCCGACGCAGCGGCCCGGGTTCGATTCCACCCAGCGGCTCATTTGCTGCATGTCATTCCCCCACTCTCCTCCCCATGTTTCTCTGTCACTCTCTCACTGTCACTATCAATAAAGGCGGAAAAGGCCAAAAATAAATCTTTAAAAAAAACAAAAAGTCTGATATTATTTCAAAAGCCCATTATTCTACATGTTTCATTTAAAAATTAAACAAAACCAAATTTGCAGCAGATTAGAATATAAGAATACAGAATAGAATATTTTTTTCATTTTTGATTCCATTGGGGGAAATTTACATGCCACAGCAGCACCCAAAAAATATAGAAAAGAAGTACTCGGAAATAACAATAATTAAGTAATAAAATACAATAAGTATATACACAAGATGACAAAAATATACAATTGAATAAAAACAAATACATACAATATTTACACTGAAAGATTCTGTAAAACAAAAATAATGTACACTCTTGAAAAACCATCATTCATGGAGCATCGACCAACAGTCACGTCAAAAATGTGTGAATTGTCAGCTGAACCGCCGGCTGTGTTTACACAAAGCAGTTACAATTGTAAATAGTTAAACATATATAGAATGTAGATCCACTGCTTGATCCAGTATTGATAACAACTATGAGCACTTAGAAACATGTTGTCCATGCTGGTTTCAGGCTTTTTCTATTTCACAGCTGACCTTATGTTTAATCTGTTTTTATGTTTTATGGCATTCTACCTGCGCAGAAGACATTTCTGAGTTCTCGCTACTTCTCGCCATGGTTGTGCTGTTTCCATAGAGGTGCAGAACTTTATATTACAGTGAAAAATGAGGTCACAGTTAGGAAAAATGTGAAGAAAAAAAAACAACCATAAACTGCTTGGAGGGCTAATGCCCACCTGATATCACAGACCTTATTTTTAAGTCTACAATTCTGTATTTGTTTCTTATTTACTGTATGTGTCTCTATGTGTTGTTGTACTTTAAAGTCTTTTTTATGCAGCACTTCAGTTTAAACTGTTTAAATGTGCTCGAGAAATAGACTTCATGCGTAGTTGACAAAAGGCAATTTCCTATGAAAAGGAAAACATGTGGCACTTAAACCCAAATTCTGAGGCAACATTGGTGCTGAAGAAGCGGCGCAGCTCTGAGGTTAACTCGCATAATTGCTGACGAGCAGGAAAACGCAACAAAAACAGACAGTGGCAAGAATAGACGAATGCCATCGTGCTCCCATTCTTTGCACCACTTAGACGACAATATGTTCTGCACAATGTCCTGTGCACAAAAGCTGCTCAGGGGCCATATTTTAGGTCATTGAGCAGGACCGTTTACACACAGAGCTCTGCTTCCATCCACTGCTTGTCTGGGACGTCAGCTGCAGACATAAAATTAACCAACAATCCTTCTTCTTTTAGCTCCAGGACTAAAACACAATGTGTTTATTTCCCTCATATATACAAGCTCCTTCCCACACACAGACACACACAGGCGGCTGCTCTCAGCGGAAGACGCCCTGAGGCGCTGGAGATTTGCTAAAGTGGAGCTCTTGTATAGCTCCTCTATTGTTAAGATTCCCTAACAAGCCATATTTGACTACACGGGCCTGCAGCAGTCAGATAACACACAATAGGAGCACTATAGCCAACATTTCTCCGCCTTTAACAAACAGAAGCTGGCTGATCTATGGGCTGCTTCAGTTGGCATATAGCAGACGCATCAGTTATTAATTGCTGGGCTTTAATTTTATTTGCTTTCACTCATCAATTTCATTAACAGAACTCAGGGAACATAAACAGGATTTATCTGAAGCTGTTAACCGCAGACACTATGTTTGGTCGCTGGAGTCGATGTGAAAGTGAGTGAAACAGCGACTCTGTGACGCAAGGCTATCACTGTAAATCATACAGCAATTACAAGTGAGGACAATCAGGCTCAATATACATGATTTCTGCTCGGTGTGGATGGAGCAGTGGGAATGTGTGGCAGCAGAAATGTAATCACAGAGAAAGGTTTCCTACTGGTGTTCCATACCTAATGTGCAGCTGTTGTGCAGCTCCTAATGAGCTGCCTGCTCCACGTGGTTTCATTTCTACAGGGCCGCTGTTACAGGAATACAAATTACTACAATTTAAAGAAAGACAACAAAAAGACACAGCGTGGAAGTGTAACTCTGCGTACATTGTTTAACCTGCAATAATTGTTTTTTACTTTTTATTTTTTTATTTCTTGGAGGTCACAGACAGAAGTTATGAACACAGCAGTGACATTATCACTGTCAAGCTTGATGTTAGTGAACATTTTCACTGAACCCTGAAACCTGTTTGAAAGGCATCCATCCATCCAGCCAGCCATCCATCCATCCATCCATCCAGCCAGCCATCCATCCATCCATCCATCCATCCATCCATCCATCCATCCATCCATCCAGCCAGCCATCCATCCATCCAGCCAGCCAGCCAGCCAGCCAGCCAGCCAGGAAATTCAAAACTTGAGCTTTTATCTGCCGTTAGCATCACACATCTGATCACTTGGTAATGGGATATTTACTTGATGAAATGCACCATGGGAGTTTTAGTTTGTTTCTCTCCTTGATATGTGATAAAAGGAAATTTGTTCCTTTTTTTTTAACACAAGTGTCATCATTTTACGAATGAGTTGTGCAACACTGTCAACAGGAAAAAAGAAATGAAAAAATTATCCTGCTGTATTTATCTTTATTTTAATTACTTGAGTATGTAGAATATCAAATGTTAGATTTTGGAAGCGTCAAAATATCCCTATATTTGAAAAGTCTTTTGACACAGAAGTAATCATGACTAGAAGCTGTGCTGGTATCAAAAAGTTGGTAGAAGAATTTTTCAGCAAAAAAACAGAGAACACATCCAAGGTATTAATGTTTGTTTCTATTCCTCTCTGTCATCGACACTACACTGGTGCAGCGTTTCTAATGAAACTATATTATATCCATTGATGTTGATGCTAGTTGGTGATGAAGTTGGCTATAGAAAAAACTGCTCAACAAAAACAGATTTTCTCGTTAGATTGTGACACCTGTCATGGATGCAAAACTGATTTAAGTTCAGTTTTTAACAGAGCTGAAATGGGTTTTTCAGGCTTGATTCATGTGATTATTTCTGGTACTTATGAAGCTTAAAAAATGCTGGAAAAAGTAATGAGTTGAAAAGGTGCAAAATATCGACCCACCCCTGTTTAATTCAAAAATATTG
Source organism: Stegastes partitus (assembly GCF_000690725.1). Classification (NCBI taxonomy): domain Eukaryota; kingdom Metazoa; phylum Chordata; class Actinopteri; family Pomacentridae; genus Stegastes; species Stegastes partitus. The sequence continues at coordinate 360,078 of NW_007577940.1, read as the reverse complement.
ATAGTATGAAGGACAAATTTTACATCCATTCATTATCTATACCAGGGGTCGGCAACCTTCAACACTCAAAGAGCCATTTGGACCCGTTTCCCACGGAAAAGAAAAGACCGGGAGCCACAAAACCCTTTTGACATCTAAAATGAAGATAATACTGCATATATTGTTTTTACCTTTATGCTATGTATAAAAAACTATAGTGTGTTGCATTTATGAAATCAGTGAACTGCTACAGAGAAAACCAAAAACATTTTGAACTCCAAAAAAAAGGATTAAAAAAAAAAAAAGACGCTGGGTTGAAGGTTGCTGTCAAATAAAATATTCAACATCTATTTGTGCCCTCCTTGTATATATGAAATAAAAAGCTGATCTTAAATTATCCACCTGCAGCAAAGTAAAAATGTCATCTGGTTGTCCTGCTGTCTGCAGCTGGGCTGCTGAGTGCTTTGGGACGGGAGGAGCTCATGGCAGCACCGCTGCTGGCTGAGGACAGTAATTCAATTCAATTCAATTCAATTTTATTTGTATAGCGCATATTTACAACAACAAGTCATCTCATAGCGCTAGTAACTGCAGAACGATACATGTTGTCACGTCAGAGTCTCCAAAACACCAGAAGAGTCTCTAGTAACACCAGAAAGAGTCGCTAGATTTATCGCTAGTCACACTTGACAAAAAAAAAAAAAAAAAAGTCGCCAAGAGGATTTGGAAAGTTGCCAGATTTAGCGACAACGTCATCAAGGTGGCACCACTGCGCGTGCCGGCGGGTGTCGCACATCGGCGGTTGTGACGCATATTTTGAGCGACAAAAAAATTAAACACGTTTTATTTTAATGTTACAAGTTCACAAAAATCTTCAAATTTAGAATTACATTTCAAAAACCAACGAGCTAAAATAAAATACATTTACATTCAAATACTCATTATTTATTTTCCAAAGCCACAAGGAGCCGCAGCAGAGGGATGAAAGAGCCGCATGCGGCTTCGGAGCCGCGGATTGGCGACCCCTGATCTATACTACCATTGCCTAATCCTCACTAGGGTCGTGGGGGGCTGGAGTCTATCCCAACTGACTCAGGGCAATGGCAGGGGACACCCTGGACAAGGCGTCAGTCTATCTCAGGGCTACACTTTAGAATCACCAATTAACCTCAACGTGTTTTTTGGAATGTGGGAGAAGGTCGGAGATACCAAAGAGAACCCACGCTGCACGGGGAGAACATACAAACTCCACGCAGAAAGATCCCAGTTGTCCTCACCGGGACGTGAACTGGGCACCTTCTTGCTGCGAGGCAATGGTACTAACCAGCGAGTCATCCTTGCATCCCTAGATTTTACATGGTTTTATTAAATATATTGAAGTTATTGTACATAAAAGATCAGCTGATTTTATTTTTATATGGAACGACCCTTTAATCAAAAAATGCTTATTGTTGCATTATGGTAAAAAGTCTATATATAGATATCTCAGCCTCTCTAAGCCTGATGTTATCATTTCTCTGTTAATCTGCCTCAACATAAGGAGGTGTGCTGCTACATCAGTGCTGTGGCCCTTTAACCCTATTCCGGACTTTCATGTTGCTATAAGTAGAAGGTCTTTCGCAGTCCATTGGACCCCAAGAAAGAATATGTGCAAAATATTTTTGATATTCATTATATCCTTTTATACTGTGTTAAATAAATTTTCTAAAAAGTTGACATATTTTTGGTTCCAAAAGCATGACAAATGTCCGTCCACCCCCCCCCCTAAAAAACAAACAAACAAACAAACAAACAAAAAAAAAAATGCATGTCACCTCAACCAAATGGCCTGGGATCCAAAGACCCCCAAAAGTCCTCAATAGGGTAAAGAGGTGCTGTTTGTTATTCAGAATGTAATAACTGGAAACTTAATAAACCCTATAGTCTGGCAAGTCTCTCTGGTTTCATGTGGCTTCAATTTCAGGAGAAAATAATGAGTCTGTAAAAACAGGAGCAGCTAATCCATAACTGAAATCAGTGAGACCAGTCATAGCAATTAAATAAAGAATTATAAAAAGGTGAGAAAAGGCTGCAGAATATAATTATGTCTTCTGTTTCAGCTGAGCTGCCAGATGAGAAATTGAGATACAGGGTGAGAGTAAATGTTCCTGCAGAGAAGGTACAGTACACCTAAAGCAGCTTCTTCCTTGATCACACGTGTGTTAATGAAGCTGTCATCTGATCCTCAGAATGAAATACACAACGCAAAATACAAGTTCTCTATGTGTGTTGTAATGCTGAGAATGTAATTAAATCAAATTCTTGTATTTTGCCAAGGATCAGTGCAAATCCCTGCAAGACTTTCTTGATCCAAGCATCCAGATTAGACTGTTAAAGGATCTAATTTCCTGCAGTTCAGTTAAAATACTTCATCTCCCTGAGATGTGACACTGATCAGCAGTTTGTCCATCCACCTGTTAAAGTGAGGATCATCCAATCTTCCACCAGCAGGAAAACATTTAATATAGCACACTGTAAAAAAAACATTATGAGATTTTTTTCTGTAAAACTCTCTTTTTTTCATAGATTTCCAGTTATTTTGCAGCTGTTTTTGTTTGTTTGTTTTTGTTTTGTAAATTATAGACAATATACAAGACAAGTAAAATCACAGAAAAAAGTATTCATTTCCAGGTTAACTGGACCCCCCCCCCCCCCCACACACACACACACACCCAAAAAAAAGTCCCATTTGTTTTTTACAATGTGAGACTGTTTAATTAGTGTTTTGCTGTATTTAAATCAAGTAAAGATTTTCATTATTCTTCTTCTTCTTCTTCTTCTTCTTCTTCTTCTTCTTCTTCTTCTTCTTATTATTATTATTATTATTATTATTATTATTATTATTACAGTTTCTTAATGTTAATGTATCATATAATATACATTACAGGTAATTTCATGGTTCTTGCACATGTAAAAATCCTTCATTAAACATTAAAAGCCCCAAATACATATGATCATACTTCAAATTAACATTAAAAAATCATTTTAATAATGAAAACAACAAAACCAAACAACCACAAAGAGGCATAAAATAGCCACAAAAAGACAAAAAAACTGTCAGGAAGGACACAAGACAACCTAAAAAAGAAAAAAAAATGACTATAAAGAGACAAAAACTACCACAAAACGAAGCAAAATGAACACAAAATGACCACAGAGAGACACACACCATCTCATACAGAGTGGAAGAAAGCAAATGGATGTAAAAACTTGTTGGATGTGGATCCAGTGATGGTGTTGTTCCGCTCCTGCAGTGTGTCTCCTCCTCTCTTACCAAAACTTTTTCTCCCTCCGGAAACAAGAAGACAAAGAGAAAAAGCGAACAGCACTTCACAGTGCTGCTGCTACCTCTGGAACAGCCACACTGATGGTTTCTGAAGCAGTGAATGTGTTGCAAACTTAAAATCCTGCAGGCAGTCACGCAGCATATCTGATCGAGCAGTGATATAGATAAAATGTTCACACTTGTATTTCAATTTTGCAACGTGTAATATCCTTATTGGGAAGAAACACTTTGGTGGTTTTTGAGAGACTGCAGCAGAGCTATAACAATGAATCTGTAGAATTAGAGCAATACCGCAGATGGAAAAAGGTACATTAAGCAGCGATCAACTCTCAGTGCCTCAGAAGTGTGAGGAATTTAATAGAGTGCGGTGGAAAGAGGTAGGAATAAATTTAATGGAGACGACGGTTTCCTTTGGTGTTGTACACACTGCAGATGGTTTTAACTGGACTTACAGCCACTGTTACCTCCAGCTGAACTCATGCAGAGCAACAGATGGGGATAAAGAACACAGAAAAACAGATTCAATAAAGCTCTGGCTTAACCTCAAACACAGCAAAGAGCTAACCACAAAACATTACTTTCATACCAGGAATATTTTCAGAGTTACGGGCCCATCAAGTACATAGAGGAGGGCTGAAAAATGTGTGCTTTTAAATTTGTGGTATCAGTTTTTATGTGGTTTTTCACCCCCAGATATCTGCTCTTATTTAAGAGCATTTTTTTAACTATTTTCCAATGGCAGCACTGGTGAGTCACCATTTGTAGCTATTTTCCCAGTTTTGTTAAAATTACAGATAATGTTGTCATGCTTTTTTGTTTTGTTCGATTGCCTGTTGTGCATTGTCTGTGTCTCCCTGTTTTTATCTCTCTGTTTGTCTCGATGTACCTTCTACGTCCCTTTTCTATTACTTCCTGTTTTATTTTGGAATCATGGCCTGTTACCTGTATGTTTTGCTCCTTGCTCTGCCTTTGCGTACCAGTTTGTGTTTTTATATCTTTTTGGATTTTTGTCTCTCCTAGTTTTTCTTTTTTTTTTTTTTTTTACAAAGAACAATTAGTTCTTTTACAATGCGAACATAAAACCCTGAGATTGCTACTGTATTTAAGTCTTGAAAAATATATTTGTTTATAGATATTTGCTGGTATTCTTTTTGGTATGTTATAATCCATCCATCCATCTATCCATATTCTTCCACTTATTTGGAGTTGGGATGTGGAGGCAGTAGGCAGAGCAGGTCATTTCAAACTTCCCTCCCCGCGGCAACGCTTTCCAGCTTTTCCTGGGGGATCCCGAAGCGTTCCCAGGCCAGCTGAGAGATGTAATCCCTCCAGCGGGTTCTGGGTCTGCCCCGGGGTCTCCTCCCAGGTTGACATGGTCGGAAGACCTCCAGAGGAAGCTTCTCCGGAGGCATCCAAATCAGATGTCCATACCACCTTAATTGGCTCCTTTCAATGTGAAGGAGCAGCAGCTCTACTCCGAGCTCCCTCCGGATGTCCAAGCTCCTCACCCTATCTCTAAGGCTTAGCCCAGCCACCTTGTGGAGGAGGTTCATTTATGTATCCGCAATCTTTTTCATTTGGTCACGACCCAAAGCTCGTGACCATAGGTGAGGGTTGAGACGTAGATGGACTGGTAAATCGAGAGCTTCGCCTTGCGGCTCAGCTCTCTCTTCACCACAACGGTGCATGAAGACCACGAATGGGATCGGGGACAAGGGGCAGCCCTGGCGGAGTACAACACCCACTGGGAACGTGTCCGAGAATGCGGACACAGCTCACACTTTGGTTGTATGGGGACCGAATGGCTCGTAGCAGCGAGCTTGGTACCCCATACTCCCTCAGTGCCCCCCGCAGAGTCCCTCGGGGACACGGTTATAGGCCCTCTCCAGATCCACAAAGCACATGTGGACTGGCAGGTCGAATTCCCATGCCCCCCTCAGCAGCTCTGCAAGGGTAAAGAGCTGGTCCACTGTTCCACGACCAGTACGGAATCTGCATTGCTCCTCCTGAATCTGAGGTTCGACAATTGGGCTCCTCTCCAGCACCCAGAGTAAACTTTCCCGGGGAGGCTGAGAAGTGTGATGCCCCAATAATTGGAGCACACTTTCCGGTCTCCTTTTTTAAAAATGGGAACCACCACCCCATAAGCATTATGTTTGCCCTCAAAGGGCCAGTTGTAACTGTAAGACCGTATAAATGTAACGGCTTCTTAACATGCTGTTACATAATTGTCTCTGCATTTGATTGTTATTTACTATATGTACAACTATTGTGCATGCCTTTATCTAAAAGTAAAACACATGTAGCAGGGCTCCAGACTAACTTTTCCAATGGTAGCACTGGTGCTGCCAACTTTCTTTGTTGGTTGCACCAACTAATGATTTGGTCACCTCACCCCTTATTTTGGTCCAGCTTTGCCATCGCTATTAATCCACCATGCAGCTGATGAATAGCTGTTTTTGCATAACTTAGTTATGTTGCAATGATTTTCAGTGATACAAGACTAGATATTTGTAAAATGTCTTAATCTGAAAATATATTTATTTTGTCACCAGTCCTCTTCTGATATCACTCATTAACTGGACACATGCTAAACAATTGCTGAATATGTGTATGAGTTGATGGTACATTTTACAGATGTTCCCTAAACGACTCACATACTGCTCTGGTAGATGCTATATTTTACTGATGTTCCGTAAACGCCTCACATGCTGTTCCAGTAGATGCTATCAGGTGTCTACTGTGCAGCTCCTCTGACAAGTCCTCAACTAAACATTAGTTGGAAAACTAAGTGGAAAGTGCGTTCTACACAAATTTGCCGAAGTTGAAAAGTTTTCTTTTAGCAGCGTTTTTAGCAGATGTTTTATGATCGTTGTGTCATTGGAACACAGTAACAGTGAAACTGACTGTTTTACCCATCAGGCAGGGAGAGACTGAGTCAATGTGGAAGAAATTTGACTATTTCCAACCACAATACCTGGAGCAGCAGCTACCTGTGCCGATGGAAGGAACCAGTCGGTAGTGGACACACCTTGTCCGGTCCTGTTGCCGTCCTGTGTCGTGATCTTCCTGTCCCCTGACCTGGTCGGCGGTTATGCAGGGGAGGGGGAGAGGGGAGGGGGACAGGGGGTTAGTTGATGTTGAGAGGGAGGCACACTGGGGGGGACGGGACTGCAGTGAGGGTAAGTGGGGAGGGTGGGGGGGACATGGGCTGGTCAAAATGGTTGAAGAAGGCATTCAGATTGTTTGCCTTCTCCACCGTCCCCCCTGCTGTTCTGGCTTTTGTTCTGAAGCCCGTGATGGTATTCACACCCTGCCAGACCTCCCTCATGTTGTTGTTCCTCAGCTGCTGCTCCACCTTCCTCCTGTAGGTGTCTTTGGCCTCCTTCAGGCACAGCGTCACCTCCCTCTGTGCTGATCTGATTGCCTCCCTGTCTTTGTTCCTGAAGGCCACCTTCTTCCAACAAACAGTCTTAGCAGGAGAGACTACATCCACACAGAAGTTCAGGTAGTCAGTCAGGTAGTTGGTCAGCCCCTCAATGTCCTCACCATGGGGGGAAAACAGAACATCCCAGGAGGTGGTTTCCATACAGTCCCTCAGGGCCTCCTCCACCTCAGGAGACCACCTCCTGATGGTGCGTGTTGTGGCCGGCTGTCTTTTGACCAGAGGGGTGTACTGAGGCTGTAGGAGGACTAGGTTGTGGTCTGACTTCCCAAGTGGGGGGAGGGTGGTGGTTCTGTATGCTTCCCGTACTTTAGCATACAGGAGGTCGATTGTCCATTTTTTTCTGGTGGGGCAGTTCACGAACTGGTGGAAAGCAGGCAAGGCAGAGCTCAGTGTGGCGTGATTAAAGTCCCCAGAGATGATGATGAGTGCCTCTGGATGTTGGGTCTGCGGCATGCTGTGACTGTGTGAATCTTCTCACAGGCAGCGGCTGCATCGGCACTCGGGGGATGTAAACACACATCGCGATCACGTGACTAAACTCTCGTGGCAAGTAATATGGCTGCAGGCTAACAGCTAACAGTTCTAAATCCCGACAACACAGAACCACCTTGACAAAAAGGTGACTTGGGTTACACCAGCGGTTGTTAATGTACATGATGAGACCCCCATCCTCTGCTTTTTCCGCATGCTTTCGTATCTTTGTCCGCTCTCACTGTTGCAAAGCCCAGCAGGTCCACGTTTGCGTCCGGTGTTAGCTGGGTTAGCCACGATTCCAAGAGGATGAACAAGCTGCACTCCCAGTAGATACGCTGGTGGATCAGCACTGACAGCTCGTCCATCTTGTTCTGCAAGGCATTTACGTTTCCCATAATTACCATTGATGGTTTGAAACGCCTCTGGTCTGTTAGCCTAGCCTTCAGCCTAGTGCCAGCCTTGCTACCCCGGTAACGCCTCCTCAGCTCAGCTGGGATATGATGTCGTATTCCAGCCTGTGCCATAGGCTTTAGAGCCAGTAGTTCCTCTCGAGAAAAAGTGAGGTTTCTGGCTCCTGCGGGTGATTTAAAATTATAAGAAACCATAGAATATGTAAAGACAAAAGAAAAGTAGAAAAATATCTAAAATTACCTAAGAAAAACAAGGAACATCTAGAGAGGCAGGCGTCTCCTGAAGCGCCCGTTAAGATTTTTAGCAAAACAGTTGAATAGTTTTAACACCTCAGACCATCTGAACCGACAACATATCTGTGTGGATCTGGATCTAAAACTCAAAAACAGAATTTGAATTGAGAAAGTTGAATTTTTGGTGAGGATAAAATATGATGTCAGAGCAACTACTTGAAATATCAAAGCATTACATTCAGTGTCAAGTTTTTTGGTCAACACTTTGAATCTATTGTATTTGAATGAAAAATAATCGGATACAAACTCAATTTTTTTTTATCAGAATTACTGAAATTGAGCAATTTATATTAGAATCTAACTTATACAAATTTAGGTTCTAGATGCATAAATTAGGGCCCATGTACACAGAGTAGGTAGCTGCTCCAAAAAAAGGAGAGAGGCTTGTTTTTGGAATAATTCTACCAGTTTCTCCTACAATGAACTTTCCATTTATGAGGGTTGTAATGTTCAGTTTTCGTTAAAACATGACAGAAAAATAATGCCATGAGAAGTGTGTGTGTTAAATGTTGGTGTAAACAAAGGATATCTGGGGGAAACCTGATAACTGAGTGGTTAGGGTGCAATCTACACAAAGGCTATTTCTGTCTCTTTCCATCGTCTATGTTATAAAAAATACAAAAAAAAAATGAAATGGTAGAAAACAAAACATGAAATATTAGAAGCCAGAACGTGAGAAATGCACCACGGGGACAAAATCCACGAAGCAGAAGGTTCATTTCATTTTTGTTTTTAATTCATATACAAACAGTGCTTATTTGAAAATACAGTCGACTGAGTGCTTGAGAATTGGACAGTTGTATTTTCAGGGGCTTTACTATTGAAGCATCTGCATTGACTTCTGAAGCATTTTCACTCAGCCTCCTGCAGTGTTTCTTTGAAGCTCACAGCTGGACACAGACACATAAAGAGGATAATGAGACAAAAAAAAACAAGGACAGTGTGGTCAGAACAGGGAGGACGGTGTGAAGCATGTTCATGTGTAGGTCTGGGCCTGTATTCTTAACTAAAAGCCCAACCAGGACTAAAAATACGACCACCTCAGATATTTATAAGCCACGCTACACCTACTCTCAGCAGGGAGCTCTCGTTTGGGAGGAAATGATGCTGATGTTTTACACAACTCTGAGCCATAAGATGAAATTACTGGTGGTGCCAGAGTGCAATCACTTAAAAAAATAATCAGGGCTCAGTTTCTTGATAATGATCTTTTTCCTTCAAGCATCACTACAAAAACTCATAAAATTTACATGATTCTCAAGGCAGCAATTAACAGGAAGTGCTGTTAGGAGCTTCTTAATGCTGAAGAGAAGACTTAAAATAAACTTGAAATGGCATATTATCTCTTAAAATAATGTGCTGAACATGTCAGCAAGCAGGTGCTTAGCTATACATCTGCTATCATTCATCTTGTTCTTCTGTGTTTGGTCTCCTCCACCTCCTCAACGAAATTTCTAGCTCTGCTAAACCTCTGTTACGGTAGTTGAAAGGTCCAAATGGAGAAGAAATCAAAAGGATATCAACATTAGTGAGGGGAAGGCCTAAGACTTGATGGGCTTTGGGAAACAGGGCTCTGACATAGAAAGGCAAAATTAAAGTCACCATGTGGATCTGAGAAATTTCCCTGAGTTGTCACTCGGTATATCCTGATCTAATCCCAAAGATGGGCATCGGGACATTTTTCTAACTGATCAGTATTAGTACAAACAAAAGCCTGACCCATTGTTTATGTCTTCTGTCACACAGGTGTCATAAAAGGAGCAAACACAGTAATTTGTGGCAGGATGTTAATGGTGCAAGTCTTTAGTAACTATATCTAGAAGTATATTAACTGATGGTTTTCATGAAGTAAACAGAATAATAAAAAAGGACGTGTACCTCCACATTCTATAGGAAAACCTAAAATCATCAGTCAGAAAGTTGGGTATTTAGGTGCTCTAACAAGACAATGACCCCAAACATACATCAAAAGAAATGGCTAAATCAGGTCAGAATAAAGGTTTTAGACTGGCCTTCCCATCAAGATGCTGAGAAAAAAACAAGTCTATGTCAGACAGTCAACAAATTTAGTTGAACTGCACCTGTTCTGTCAAGAGGAGTGGTCAAAGATACAACCAAAAACTTGTCAGGAGCTTGTAGATGACTATCAAAAGTGCCTTGGATGCAGTAAAGCAAATTTTCCCAATTTGTTGCAGAGCTATTCAGTTGTCAAGCACAGACACTGGATTGATTTCATTAACCTGAATGTACTTCAAGTGAGTTTTATCTTGGACAATGATATTGGATTGGAACTTGATAGGACTTCCCTTGTTCTACAAATATACACCTGAGTATCTACACACACAAGAGCTTACCTCATCTGCTTCAGTCAACCTCCTTTTTTAGGTATCTCTTCATGACTGATGCCACGTCTCCGCCCTCGCTGCCCTCTGCCTCCAGTCTTTCTCCTTGCGGCCTCTCGAACCTGCGTCTCGGCCCGCTGCCCTGGGAGCTTCCTCCTGATCCACCTGAGCTGGACGACTCTGTCTCTGAGCCTTTTCTGCTGCGGGTCGAAGGAGGCAGCTCTCCGAAGTGGACACTCAGGGCCCTCCTCCCCCCTCTGACGGAGCTGGCCAGGCTGCTGGTAGACTGCGCTCTCCGGATGGCAGGCAGAATATCAGAGGCTGCGTCATCGCGGTCCCCAGCCAGGCGCCGGTTTTGGAAGACCATTGGTTCTGATCCCAGAGAACCCTCGCCTCCATCCTCTGTAACAAGACTCCCCAGCATGCACCGTCGCGGTGCCTGAGGGGAGCGCTGGATGGGAGTCGTCACAGAGCGCAGGGGCTCCTCAGAGTCCTCCTCTGGGATGGCAAGGGAGGGAGGACGATGGCGAGTGGCGAGTGAGGATGCCAAGGAGGAGAGGCGCGGCAATGAGGGAACCGATGAAAGGGAATCACTTGAGTTGAAGCGAGACAGTTTGGCTGTAGAGGTCCCGGCAGATACCTGAGAGTCAGCGATGGAGCGAGTGCTGGCTGCACGTGGCAGGAGTGGGGAGGACGGTTTGAGGATGCTGGGACCAGGTCGGGGTTCCTGAATGTCTTCTGGACTGAGAGAGAGGGCTGAGGCTCTCCTTCTAAGAGTTGAAGCTCCAGTGGTTTGATAAATTGGCAGGGAGACGGCGCTGCCAGCTCCATCTCCTGCATCACCGCCAGCTCTGCGTTTACGAAGTCCATCCAACAGCTCAGACAGAGCTGAGGAGGATGGGGCTCGACCAGGACCTCTGTTACCAACTCCTCCAGCCTCAGAGCCCTCATCGTCAGGATCCACACAAGAACTTTAGAGGGATGAAAGAAACTTTTTAAGCTGAAGCTCATATGGCTAACATACATTTAGGGTTGGGACTCTTTTCTCAATGAATCCATTAAATTTTAATCTTGAATTTACAATTTACAAAAATGTAAATTTTTGTTTTTGCATGATGCAAATTCTCTGCCGTTTCTTGGATAGCCTTGCCTTACTTTTCTTCTGTTGTATAACAGTGCATATAGTTATAACACCCAGAAGTTCAATACATTTCTTTTTACTCACTGTAGGCTCATTTTTAACTATGATGTAAATTTCTGCATCTGTATGGATACAGTAAAACCATGACTAGAGGTACAGAGAACTCAGAAATGTCTTTTGTCCAGTATAGCACAGTTATATGCCATAAAAAAAAAAAAAAGAAAAAAAAAAACTTTGCACAAAATTTGACAAAATATATAAAAAATGTACTTTAGGAGCGGGAACCATAAAAAGAACAGAGCAGAAAAAGGTTGTAATTTTCACTTAAAAAGTGACTGAAATAATTAGTCAATTAACTGATAGCAGCTAACTGTCATACTTTTGGCTAACTAGTTATTGTAGTTCTACATATATCTTTGGAAGAACAAATGTTAACAGACTTACCGGAAGCTGTAGGTGCTCATGGTGTCTGCGACAGACTGACGCCCACCATGGCTGCTGTAGGGCGAGCCACCACCACGGGATCCTCCTCTAGGAACTCCCAACCAGTGTCGAATCCCCTCTCCAACATCCTCTGTCCCAATAGAGCCAACACTGGACACAGAGTCACTGCAGGACAAACACACCTCATGGAAAACACTTCCCTAACTATTCTTTCATGGGCAACTAAACATTAGTAGCTGCACTGAGCATGCAAGCACATTACAGACTATAATTCATGAGCACATCTCACTGCAGATTCTACTGCAAACTAGGCTAGGATTGCAATTAGGACTGCACCCTCATTTTCAAGATTTGAGGTTTGAGTCTCAAATACAGCATCAAGCTTGTCTTTTTAATCATTTATGTTTCTACAAGCAAAAACCTGAAGTCTTCAGAGGAACTGAAAGATGCTACAATAAGGGTAGCTAACGCTGAGCCATTCTCCAAAGCACACAGCACGTTGTTGCATCAGTGGATGCTGTTCTCTAGTTTCCAGGTTATCTTAAGTGCTTCAGGAGAAGGCAGCTGGACTTCTTTTTAGTTCTTGAGAGCATTTCACATTTATCCAAGAGGCCTTCTCAGTTTTAGCTGACTGAGAGTCCCAGGCATGTTACGGATTCAGGACTTGCATGACTCATAATGTGAATGGTGGAAAACTTTGTGAGGTTGGACAACTTAATGTGTTACTTGTGGCAAAACTGCCTGGAGAGGGGTCTCAGGATTACATTAGAAGTACCTAAGAAATGGTGATTGATTTGTGGGGAGGTCTGGGTATCCTTGCCTTTAAGAAATGGCATTTCCATTTAAGAAAGACGGGTTGCCTAACTCACCCAATTTACATTTATCTTTAACATTAACAGCCATTTCTGAGCAGGGAAGGAGGTGTACAGCACCACTTATCAGGTACTTATAATGCAGTCCTGAGACACTTTGAGTCATGAGAGTCTTGGGTCTTTGACAAGCCTGTTGCCTTGTGAGTTGAGGATGAGAATATATACCCGGAACTCCCCACCAGTCAGTTACAACTGAAGAAGCCTCTTGAATATCATTTAAAACATCCCAATGAACTGAAGAAGTCCAGTTACATTCTACTGAAGCAGCAGAGAATTCTCATGACCTGGATGACTGATAGTCTCCACAGATATACTACTGTTTAAGTAGCCTCTGATTTCCTTACAAGTGATCAGCATCAACTTGCATGATTCATGCTACCTTCAAATGGACCTCAGGACCTCATTAGAAGATTTGTAAACCAAATGGTTGGCAATTAAACGTTGCATCATCAGCTGTAGGTTAAGAGAAATCCATTGCTTGGCAACGGCAGCACAGACATTACTGACGGTATCTAGAAGCCACTGATTTAAGTGTTTAACAAGCTAGCAAGCAGATTACATAATGCAGGGAATGCAAATGTACAATAAAAAGATAAGGCCATAAGATGCCTAGCAAAAAACACTTCCACGGCCTCTGTCCAGAGTCGGCCTTAGGCACAGGTAGTATAGATCAGGGGTGGGCAACCCGCGGCTCCGGAGCCGCATGCGGCTCTTTCATCCCTCTGCTGCGGCTCCTTGTGGCTTTGGAAAATAAATAATGAGTATTTGAATTTAAATGTATTTTATTTTAGCTCGTTGGTTTTTAAAATTTAATTCTAAATTTGAAGATTTTTGTGAACTTGTAACATTAAAATAAAACGTGTTTAATTTTTTTGTCGCTCAAAATATGCGTCACAACCGCCGATGTGTGACACCCGCCGGCACGCGCAGTGGTGCCACCTTGATGACGTTCTCGCTAAATCTGGCAATTTTCCAAATCCTCTTGGCGACTTTTTTTTCTTTGCCAAAAGCGACTAGCGACAAATCTAGGGACTCTTTCTGGTGTTACTAGAGACTCTTCTGGTGTTTTGGAGACTCTGACGTGACAACACGTATCGTTCTGCAGTTACTGTCCTCAGCCAGCAGCGGTGCTGCCATGAGCTCCTCCCGTCCCAAAGCACTCAGCAGCCCAGCTGCAGACAGCAGGACAACCAGACAACATTTTTACTTTGCTGCGGGTGGATAATTTCAGATCAGCTTTTTATTTCATATATACAAGGAGGGCACAAATAGATGTTGAATATTTTATTTGACAGCCACCTTCAACCCAGTGTCTCTTTTTTTTTTTTATTCTTTTTTTTTGGAGTTCAAAATGTTTTTGGTTTTCTCTGTAGCAGTTCACTGATTTCATAAATGCAACACACTATAGTTTTTTATACATACAGTAGCATAAAGGTAAAAACAATATATGCAGTATTATCTTCATTTTAGATGTCAAAAGGGTTTTGTGGCTCTCGGTCTTTTCTTTTCCGTGGGAAACGGGTCCAAATGGCTCTTTCGGTGTTGAGGGTTGCCGACCCCTGGTATAGACAAATGCTAAGGGTGCCGACATCCACGGGGGCGCTACAAGTGGAGGAGTGGAAGTGGCCGGAGTGCACAGGCTGTATTTGGCTGCAGATTGCAGACTGACTTATACATGGAATTATTAGGAGAGTAAAAGAGTGTGGCGCTCAGGGAAGGAAAAGAAGGAAAGAAGAATAAGAAAAATGTGAAAAAAACAGAGGTACGATAACGTCAATGTCATGGAATTAATTAGATTAACTGCAGGGTTCTCACCAGTGTTATAACAGAGAAATGGTCCTTTACGCTGCTGCCAAGAGGGCCGTTATGTTATTTTCAAGGGTATGTTGTGGGAAAATTATCACTACTTGATTGTACCTGGTTAACTTACATGTATTCAGGCAAATATTTAACAACAAGCACCGATGCTGTTTCTTTACCATCGTCTTCACTGCTATTCGTTAGCAGATGGTCTTTGCTAACCCCCCGTTAGCGAAGACCATCTTCACTAGAGAAACTGCATTGGCGCTTGTTGTTAAATATTTGCCTGAATACATACAAGTTAGCCAGGGAGTGTCGCTAAGACACCCCCCCACTACGCTGTCAAACATTTCTGGTGAGAACCCCTGTAAAGTTAATGGATCGTTGTTACTGTTGTCAGAGTGATGCTAACTTGGTAGCTTATTTTGGACGATAGCAGCATTGTTTATAAATAATAAATAGCTATATTTGACTTAAGTTAATATGTTACCACCACCTTAAATTAATCAGGGATATTTAGAAAGTCAATATCAGGCCTGTTCAGGTGGTATTTTAACCTGCTGAATGTATTTTCTCGGCTGTCTGTTAAAATGCTCAGTTTCCTTCTTCTGTGCAGTTAATAATTCATACTTCAGCTTTTTCCATATTATAATAAATTACACAACTAAAACCTTTTACAGCAAAACTAAACATCTTTCTTTTTATCAAAAATTATTTTAAAAAATAAACAAATAAGAGCAGCTCTGCATCAGATTCCTCAGTGGTCCACAGCCCCTTGTTTTGTAAATAGTAGAAAATAAATAAATTTTTAATTTATGTCACTTGTTTCTTCAGTTTTATTTAGTATGTTGTTTATACTGAAATAAAAGCTTGAATACATGCATGCAGTTTCTGTGTTATTGTATGAAAATTAAGAGTAAAATTCACTGTGATGCAAGGGGGCGCCAACTACAATCTTGCCGAGGGCACCAAATTGGTCAGGGCCAGCCCTGCCTCTGTCATTTAATAAAGTGTCACCAACTTAGAGCTTTCATAAAATTTGCAAGTAAAAAAATACAACCACCACAAGACGGGGCTGTTCATGTGGACTTTTATCAGATGAAGAAAGTGTCCTGATGATGCCTGCTAAAGGCCCAGAGGGTCCATGCAAAGGTCAATGGTTGCACAAATGAGATCAAGTGAAATAAGCTAATGAGGTGTTAAGATTGGAAAATGTTTGTCACCTTGTCAATAATTCTTAATGGCTGACTTAATTTGAAGGCACCAATATGTAATTCAGCACTAAACAACATGTCAATATTGAGATTTGCTATGATTCCATCATAGAGGCGTGTGTGGGTATTTCGTTTGAGACCGGCAATTAGTTTGATTTTTTGAGTTCAAGTGCTAATGGAAAGTGGGGAAATGCTTATTTTAAGCCTATAGGGGGAAAAGCCATAATGTACAGCATACAGTAATTTTAAGATGGTTTGTAATTTTTACATTAATATGAAATACAGTGTTTGCTAGTGCAGCGGAGGCCTACTGACTGTTAGTAGCCATGCACAGTCTTTTTCACTGGAGTCAAAGGATAATTCTGGTTACTTTGGGTTATATTTTTAAAGTTTTCTTCAAGTAGACAAGAAAGATCCTTTTAGGTCAAACAGCTCTCTTTCATATTTGGGTCAGTTTGTGTCATTTCAGACAATAGTATTACTCCACCATCTCAGATTTTGTTTAAAGTTTGGTCATTTGTTGTTTAGAACCAAAAACTAAGTTATGAAAAATATAATAGCTAAATTCTGAGAATTTAATTTGTTTCCACACCTGGGATTTCATGTATTTTCACCCTCAAATAAACCTCGGAAACCATTTCTATTGTTGAATATCTCCAGAAATTAAACTCCCACGGCCATTGAATTTGGTGAGGACACAGACAAAGCAGTTTCCAGCAGATCAAAATGACTGAACTAAATTTGTATTAATTTGCCCTGGAAAAAAACGTGGTCAGTATTGGGGCCCCAGAAAGGTTCTCTAAGTGTATATACACTAAAATTCAGTCTTTGGTCAACATTTCACCAACTCTTGAGACCTCTGACATCAGCAGAATTTATGGCAACTTTGCAGCTTTTTGCTATTTTAACATGTCAAAATGGTCATGTGGACTCATTCACAGGACCACAAAAGTTGGTGAGCAGAGGAATCAATATACTGTAATTACATGTGCAAAGTTACAAGTTGCCTCCATGTTGTTTTCATTTTGAAGTTTAACAACATATGAGGCCTATTTTGCCATACCGAACTTTCCCATACATATACTTGAAATTAACACTGAGCAGAGAAACTGATGATAATTTAACACGTTACAATAAATATTACCTTTTAAACATCCTAGCAACTGCTATCACAAGACAAGAACCTTTGGGTCCCAAACAAAAAATCAATTAACTTTTACAAAATCTGAGATGGCACAGTGCATATTTTCTGAATTCTGAGACGCTTAACAATGACAATTCAAGGCCTGATGTTCAGGGCGCATCTGTAAGCAGAGCCACACACTACCAAGTCACACGCAGTCATGAGTTTCTTACAGGTCTTTCTTTCGAGTCAAGGACTCCACAGCAGTTTGAACGCTGCATTGAAGGGCAGAGTGGTGACAAGTTGAGTTTAAACACAGATTAATAATTGTTTAGACAAACATTGAAAGCAAATTACCTTTCAGCATCACTCTCATCGCTCGACTCCACCTCCTCTAGCGCGGCCTGTAGGTCGACAATGCGGCGAATGGATGTCTCCAGGTCGGCCTGCAACGCCTGTCTGACAGCAGTCAGCTCCTCCACCTGCATCTCCTGCAAAAAACATCACAAGATTAAAAAACGTTTGTGGACTCAAGAGTGACTATGACCTGATGAAATTTGATCATCTATCATACAGTTCAAGGACCATTTGACAGGTGAAAATCTTATTATTTTTTCTCTTTTTACAGTTTTAGGCTGATGTAATTTTGTAAGTAATTTTGGTTGTTTTAAAAATGTCCTAACTGATAATGACCAGTGTTACCAAGCAATAATAACTTAATAATATTTCATACCTAAAATATGCCAATTGTCAATATACAATATAGCTATTTGTACCATCAGACCGTTTCATAAGTCACTCAACTTGACTGTCCAAGCAGACTTTGCCTTGATCATATAAGCTCTGGCCTGGTAGCCATTAACCGCCACAGAAGTCTTTGTCACTGTGGCCCTTTGACTCCCTTAACTCCAACAATGCTTTCTGCTTGCCAACATGGAACTGGTCGCAGTCCAAGGCTCCAGGTGCTACAACTAATCTACAATATATCTTCTGACGTACAATTTCGTTGTCTTCCTCCTTATTGGTTCCTGTATTTATCAACAATTTCCCTGAGGTTTCCACCAAAGTGATCAATAAAGTTCTATTCTATTCTATTCTATTCTATTCTATTCTATTCTATTCGTAATCAGTTAAGGCATTAATGGCAAGTAATCAGTTAACCCTTAATCATTACCATCCCTAGTTCAGAGGGTTAAAGGAGAATTAAATTAGTCGTTTGGATCCTTAAAGTATGCTGACCTCTTCCTGATCTGTAGTTTTTTGTCCTACTCCTAAAAAAAAACTTGCTGGTTAGACATGCGCACATTTGGAATGTCTTGCAAGAGAAGAATGATTTTTTAACAGGCCAAACAGGTCTCTTTCTTGTAAACAAACATCATGAGATTAGAGAACATTTGTGTATATGAATATCTCCTTCAACAGGCCAAGCTGGCAACCTGTACAGACCCCGGGGCCCAATCCGCCACAGCAATTACCTTCATTTGAGCCCATATTACCTCATCAGTCAAACACTGAATGTCCGATGGCATCACACACGCTCCTGTGACCTGAGCTCTGCTGCTGCTGCCCGGGTTATTTAGGAGAAAATTGTTACATACGCACACTGACACTGGGGGAACAGAATGATTTATTAATTCATCTCGTCTATTTTTTTGTTGTTGTTTTTGTTGTTATTTTGTCTCTTTAGCATCCTGTCACACATACCTAGACACACACACACACACACACACACACACACACAGACACACACAAGCTTCTAGGCTTTCAAAGTTATTGGCTTTGTTGGCTTTGAGGAGACGGGTGTGGGTGCAGCAGTTGTCATGGAGACACGTGTGTGTGTGTGTGTGTGTGTGTGTGTGCGCGCCCATAACCTTGAAGAGACAATGAGGATTAATCACAGTCAGAGAGAGAGGGCAGGATGAGGGAAAAATGACGTGAAGAAGGGTGGAGGGGAGGGGAGAGAAGGAGGAGGAGTGTGTGTGCTTTTACTGTTGTGTGTATGAATATGTCTGTTCACGTAAGTGTGTGTGTGTGTTTGCTTAGCTGGTTAGTAGGTTGTTAAAGGGCATCCTTGTGTGTGGCTTTGTGCTAATAACTGAATAAGTGTTGAAGCTCCTTGTCTTTTTCTCAGCTTGGCTCAGAGGTCACAAAGAAATCTGCTGTGAGCAAAAACAAGAACATGTCTGGTAGTCTGACAGTGTCAGTGAGTAAAAAATGTTTATTACCCATCAAATGCCTGTAGTTTAGTATTTGTTAGGTAGAATAATGAACAGCAGACCATACAAGCATTTGTGCTACAAAAATCATTAGAATCACTTCACATATTTCTGGGCTAATAAACTCTCTGAACCCCCCAAAATGTGGGTTAGTTTGAAGAGACATGTTATCTTTTTAAAAAAATAAAACAAAACAAAATTATATATATATATATGGATGGCTATAATATAATATCTGGTGTTTCAAAACTATACGGACAAAACTTCAATTATCAGTTTCGGTGGTGTAGAAAATTGTGTTAATCCATTTTTCTTGGTGGCATGGCCTCTTAACTTTTAATTAGTGCTTACATTTGACTACAGCTGCTGACTCCTCTAAGTAAATTTACAGTGGGAAAGACTGAGGAGCTCAGATCTGAAAAAGCAAATCATTAACTTGAACAAGTCAAGAAAGGCACTTGGTGCTATTTCAAAGCAGCTACAGATCCAAAAATCATCTGAACAACAGACAAGGCATCACCTGCTGCTGAAACACAAATGGTCAGAATGGTCAAGAGTCAACCAAGAATCACCAAAAAGCAGATCTGGAACGAATTGGAAGCTGCTGAAACACACAGGTGTCAGTGTCCACAGTCAAGCTTATTTTGGCTACCTTGAAGGAAGGAAGCCCTTCTTCCAGAAACTGAACCTTAAAGCTTGACTGAAGTTTGCTGCTGATCACATGGATAAAGAAAAGGAGGACATTTCTTTAGTCAGGTAAAACAAAAATTTCGCTATTTGGCCACAATGACCAGAAATATGTTTGGAGGAGAGAAGCTGAGGCCCTTAATCCCAAGAACACTAAACCTAACGTCAAACATGGTCGTGGCAGTATCATGCTCTGGGGCTGTTTTGGTGACAGTGAAATTCATACGTCACACAAAGTAAACTGAATAATGAGGAGTGAGGATTCCCTCCACATTCTTCAGGAAAACCTAAAATCATTAGCCAGTAGGCTGGGCCTTGGAGGCAGCTGTGTGTTCCAACATGACAATGACCACACATCAAAAGTGGTAAAGAAATGGCTAAATTAGGCGACAGTTAAACATTTTGACTGTTCTCTTCAAAATCCTTAAACCCCATCAAGAACTTGTGGAAAACAAGAACCAAATGTATGTCAGGGAGCCAGCGAATTTAGTTTAACTGCACCAATTCCATCTAGAGGAGTGGTTAAAGATACAACCAGAAGCTTGTGGATGGCTACCGAAAGTGCCCAGTTGAGGTGAAAATGGCCAAAGGATGTTTAACAAAACATTTCTGTACTTTTGACCCAGCAGATTTTGTCATTTTTTCAGAAGCCTCTAAATAAATCTGTAAAAGAACCAAAATGCAAGATTGTTTTTTGTGACAAAGACCCATGAGTTTCAGTGACACCATCATAGAAAATTCAGAGTTATAGGAGTCACTGGAAACTCAGAATACAGTGTGCATGGAAACAAAATGTATTAAGGCAAATATCTAGAGTATGTAGAGTCACTATTTCCCCACTATTAGCAACACCTGAGGACACTTGAAAAAAAAAATTGACTTGATATTGTGTTGTTATCTGAGATACCTGCATATGTCTTTGTACTGAACCCCATTTCTGATGTTAATATTGCACTTTTTTTTATATTATAATAGACCCCACCAGCTGGTCCCTGATATTGACCACAGACTTCTGCATATTATTGTTGGACTTCATTATTTTTGCTGACTTGTTTAAGGCCTGTCTGAATGTCTGAACTCATCTCGCTGACTACCTTACTAAGTACAGTGCCATTTCTGCTAGAAATGAAGTCCCAAAACAGTAAAATGACATGCTAGCTGTTAAATTATTCTTCAAAGTTAGAGATCAATATAAATCATATAAAACTATTTTAACCTTATTCAGGACTTTTGGGGTTTTGGACCCCAGGCCATTTGGTTTAGGTGACACGTATTATTTTTTTATTTTTTAAGATGTTTTTTAAAAATATAATTAGGGATATTTGTCATGCATTTGGAACCAAAAATATGTCACCTTAACAGAAAATGTATTTAACATAGTATAAAAGTCTATAATAAATACCAACAACTATTTTGCACCCCTGAAAGACCATCTACGTATGGAAACATGAAAGTCCTGAATAGGGTTAAAATGTCAAAAAAAAAAAACAGTATTTTTTTGGGGAAAAAAAAAATCTATCTTAATATCTTATCTGATTTAATGAAAGACCAATTATTTAATTAATAGGTGTATATTAGCCTGATTGTGAATGTTTGTTGTTACATGTTTGTTACATTTTTAAACTAATATATATCACATAAGAATAGAAATGCATTCTCAGATGAGCCATACTATGTAACTGTTTCAGTGTTTGCATGTTTATGCTCTGAGTGTGCAGAAGCCCTCCCTCGTGCTGTTACTGCTGCTATGATCTCACTCTGCAGTAATGAAAGTGATGTTTTTCAAATGTTCCAGATAATAGACCAGCTGTTGTTTTTGTTAATGAGAACAGCCGAAATGTGACTGTTCACTGCATTTTCAATCATAGCCTGGAGGATGTGCTTCTTGCCAGGGCTTTTTAAGTCCCAGCCCCTCTCTAAAATGTTGCCGCACAGCTCAGATGTGTGTAACGGCCTGTGGGGGTTTGTATTTACAGTGGTGTGCATAAGTTTGGGTCCAAATTTCTGCTACTGTGAACAGCTCAGTGAGTATAAGATGACCTGATTTCCAAAAGGCACAAAGCTAAAGCTGAAACATTTCTTTAATATTTTAAGCAACATTATTTTTTTATTTCCATCTGTAAAAACTGTAAACTGTAAAGTTTGAAAATAACAAAAAAAGAGAAAGGACCTGAAGCAGAAGTTTGGGCACCCTGGATGGTCAGTGCTTCAGCAGTAGCCCCCTGGGCAAATATCAAAGCTTGTAAAGGCTTTTTGTAGTAGCTCAGAGGCTTTCAGTTCCTCTTGAAAAAGGAATCTAGTTGTGTCAGTGTCTCAGACTGTCCTGCTGCCCTGCTCTTTGATGTCCATCCACATCTTTTCCAAAACGTTCAGGTTGAAGGACTGAGGACAAAACCTTCAGGTTGCTCCTCTCCAAATTGTCCACTGTGGATTTTCAGATGTTTTAAGGACAATGTTACTGTTGTGGAAGCAGTGTTATTTTCAGTGATGTTTTCTTCCACAATTTGCTGCAGTTAACTGAATCTATTGCTCCCTCTACCAGTGAATTGTTTTCTGTGTCACTGGCGGCAACACAAGCCTGAATCATCATCATCATCTATCCATCCTGCATACCAGTTAGACGTGTTCTTTTCATGAAACTCTGCACCCTTTCTCTCCAAGCTTTGCTAACTGCAGCCAAAAACTTCTAGTTTAACACAATTAGTCTTCAGGACTTTTTTTTCCAAAATGCATCTAACTTGTTTAGATGTTTATTTTGTGGTAGGGCTCCAGGAAAAGAATTTCTCTGGGTTATACTTGTGCAGCTGCATAGTAGAACAGAGCAGCACCACTCCACACTCTGATCGATCTTCCTGAAGCACTTTGCAGTCAAACAGAGGTTTTGATTTGCTTTTCTAACAATCCTACGGGCTCTGAAAGTTTTCTCCCAGACCTAAGCTTGACCTCCATTGGTTCTGTTAACGGTCATTTCTTAATTACATAAGGAACTCAGGAAACAGCTTTCTGAAAACACTTTGCTGTCTTTTTACAGCCTCTTCTGCTTTGTGGACATCAATCATTTTAATGTTCAGAGTGCTGGCGGCAGCTGATTGTTGGGACAAGCTTTGTGAAGTCAGTCATTCAAAAGCTGTAAAGGTTTCTAACGATGACTGTGAACAAGCCATTGCTCTAACTGGCAAATTACAACAAGCAAATGATTTTAAATTAGTGAGGTAATTTGGCATTGGGTCATCATGTAAAAAGCTAACTAATCTGAGTAAAGATCTCAACTTACCCCCTAGACTGATATATATATATATATTTTTTTTTAATCTACAATAACTTCAGTATATTTAATGAAGCTCTGCAAAATGTTACCTTCTTACTATGAATATTTTTTAGAGTTACAGGCCCCTGGAGCACATTGGGGTAGGTCCAAATCCTATGCTTTTTAAAAAATTTGCATCAGTTTTTCCAGCATCAATGTGCTTTTTTAACTGTATAAGAACAGGAGATAGAAAAACTGCACCAGTTTAATGTCTGTGGCATGCCTAGTAGAAACACGCATTGGTACAAAGAATACCTTAAAAATGCATTTTGGGTACATTTTCAAGGGTCATATCACCATGTAGGATAGGTGGTTGGTCAAAACAAGTTATAGTGAATGAATGGTCTCATTTTTATATGTTGATCATAGACTCATCTTCTAGCTACGACTCATTCTCTGTTAAAATCGCTTTCTAATTACAACAAGCTAATGCTTTTACATTATGCAGTTCATTTGGTATAGCATATAATGCCATAGCTGCCTAATGGGAATACTTAAATATGTAAGGTGAGTTTATGATGTTATTCTCTTTTCATACTCTTATAATCTTAGTGTTTTTGGAAAGCAACTTAGCTTAGCTTCTATTGTTTTAAATGGGCTACATAAAGTGACAGTGACTTACTTAACCATTAAGTTCTGAGGACTTGGTTAAATTTATTTGGCAGTCCAGGTCTTTGCATGGTGTTCCTATCTTTATTTTTTTTTTTAGCAAAAAAACAAAAACAAAATTCTAATCCTATTAAATTTTTTTTGACAGGTTTCTTCTTTAACATTATGCATTTTGGAGATCAATCCGTCGTTTTCAACTCAGCTATTCACACTCACAGAAATTTGGACCCAAATACTGCATGCCATTGTAGTAGAGTGTTTACTGCCCAGGTAGAGAGGAGGTACTCGCTCTGCAGCTGAAGATCTATTATGCCCCTGCATTTACCAAAATTCCCAAGGCAGGGGATTTCATCCGCTACATTCCTTAGTCTTTATTTAAAGCTCTGAACACCAAATCCCACTTCTGGGTTTGAAAGGCATGTGTACCTTTTCAGAAAAATCACCATAATTGTACCATTTATCAGAGGAAGGAACTATACAATACAAAGACTAAACTATAAACTATACAAAGAATTTGATCGAATCTTCAGTTTTCCAATGGGGCTTAAACTAATCAGGTGTTATGTGTGGTTCTGTCAGGAAGATTACCCAAATCTAAACCTAAAATCATGATATTTCATTAAAATCACTTTAATCTACATTCAAAATTTCTCCAAAAATAAAACGACTGCAATCAATTTAGCTTTGTGTTCCTCAGCACAAAAAACAAAGAAACAGTTTCAATTTATATTTGCGATCTCTAACAATATGTCTTACAGTCTTTTGTCAGTTGTTTATGTTATTTCCAGCAAGAAGAAACCTTTGGTCAAATAAAAAATCAGCACAAATCAATATTTGGCCTGGATATGGCTTCAAAGCCTTAACCTGTCTTGTGAGCAGCCGCAGTGCACAAGTCTCACTCAGTCATGAGAAAAACAAGAGATAACAAGCTTGTGCGGGACAATTCTTCTCCCCTTTACAGCAAGTACAGAAAAAGTGTTGCAATCTTTTTTGCTGTGGCAATTTTGGATCCTCATATGCTCATAAGCCTATTGCAAATTGATGAAGTAAAACACCAGAAAGACATCTGGTGAATTGTATTGTTTGTTGGCAGATTTTCACTGCAGTGTGTATGGATAGGTTTTGGGTGTAACTGTATTGAGACACTGTATGGAAAAAGCCACTGGTAGCATCATATATGGTTCGACTGTTATGAAGCTGCATGCAACAGTTGTTTAAACTCATTACCAGCTCCATGCGTCTGCGGCTGCTGTTCTGCTCTCTCTGGGACAGCTCCTCCATCTCCAGCCTCATGTCCTGCAGGCGCTGCTGGTAGTAGCGGGCGTTCTCTTTCTCACGAGCTTCGGCCTGAGCGCTCTGTTCCAGTTCCTCTCCCAGACGAACCACACTGTCCCTTAAACGCAGCACCAGCACCTGCACACAACACAGAAGTGGCAGATAAAACCATGCAGGGAATACAGTCACAGACATGTTAATAATTATATGTTTAAGTTTGAAAAAATTATCTGATCTCACCTCAAACCTCTTGACTTGCCCTCTCTGAAACTCTAATTTGTTTTCCAGGTCACATACGCGAGCCTCCTGTTTACTGACGATGCTACGCCCCACAGTGGACGACTCGAGGAACTGCACCCTTGACACACTCTGCTGGAGCTGCATGATGAGTAGGTGGAGAGAGGAGTGAGCCAAAAGCATTTGGAGAACCAAATTATGCAAATATCTCAGTGCTCCACCTGAAGCTTGCAGTTATACTAAGATCTGCGACAAGGATGTTAAATGATCCAGAAATCTACAACAGTGTCTTCTTAGGCAGGTTAAACAGCAAATTTGGTTTATAAACCTCGTAGTGCCGCACATAATTTCTGATTGTCAAACACAGGTTACCTCTTCTTGCAGAGAGTGCCTCTGTTTCTTCACCTCCTCAAGTTCAGCCTGCAGCTCTCTGATCTGAGAGATGTCACTGGAGGACTAAGGAGGAAGAAAAGATATGGGATGATTAAGTATTAAATGGGGCTTAAACACAAGCCACAAAGTGCAAAGCAGCACCTGTGCAATGAGCGCTTTGTGTTTCTTCATAAGTTCGTTGAGGTCTTCCTGGTCCTCCTCGAGCCTCTTCAGCAGGTCAGTCTTCTCGTGTTGCAGCACAGCCAACTGCTCATCCACCTGGAGTCACAAAAACAAAGAGGTAAGAGGGCTTTTGTGTATGTATTCTTCACTTTGACAATGTGTGTTTGATCTAAACAGTGGTATTGGCTGTCAAAATCCAGATGACAAATAACAATCTGCAGTTTTACTAGAAACAACAACAACAAACAAACCAAAAAGCTAAAGGCACATAGAACAATGTTTCTGAGAGTTTCTGTGACCTAAAGTATTAGCCTAACTCTTTGCACACTTTATTTCTTTCATAGTTGTTTTTGGGTTTTATTGTTTTGGCTAAATGTATATTATCTAAACTTCATATGTGTACATTGCCTATAAAAAGTATTCACCCCTCCTTTGGATGTTTTCCAATTTTATTGCTTTATATCACTGAATTATAGTCAATTTAATTTACCTTTTTATCACAGAAATTTACACACAAAAAATCTCTCGTGAAACTGAAAATTGATTTATACAAAATTATTTAAAAATAGAAACTGTGAAGAAAATGATTGCAAGTATTCAACCCTGTTTTAAGTGACTCACCTAACCTAACCTAGTGCAGCCAGCTGGTGCAAGAAGCCACACAATTAGTAAAATGGAGATCATCTGAGTGCAGTAAATGTGTCTCAAGTGATTCTAGCATAAAGACACTTGTATCTTGAAGGTCTAGTCACTGTTGAATCAGCACTCCTGCCTATAACTACACCATGAAGACAAAAGAACACTTCAAGCAACTCAGTGAAAAGGCTACTGAAAAGCATAAGTGAAGGGATTAGTAAAGACATTTTTCAAGTCTTCAAATAGCCCTTGAAGTACAGTTAAAAAAAACACCTTACCTAGGTAATGTAAGAAACATGGCACAAATCTGCCGAAAACAGGCCTTCCTCAAAAACTGAGGGACTGTGCAAGAAAGAGACTAGTAAGGGAGGCAAACAAGACACCTATGAGTCCATTGATGGAGTTACAAGTTGAAGTGGTAGACTGTACATACATCAACTGTTGCCTGGGTTGTTTTTACCAGTTAAACCATAATAGACGAGTGACAAAAAGAAAGCCACTGTTGAAAGAAGCTCATTAAATCCGATCTAGAGTTTGCCAGAAGACATGTGGAAGACAATGACATGAAGTCAACTGGAAGAAGGTTCTTTTGTCTGGTGAGAACAAATTTAAGCTTTTTGGCTGTCAGACTAGACACTATGTTTAGCGGATGTCAAACACAGTACATCTTTCCGAACACACTATCCCCACCGTGATGCATGGTGGCGGGAGTATTATGATGTGGCGATGCCTCTTTGCATCAGGACCTAAAGGGCTTGTAAAGGTAGAATGTAAAATGAATGCAGGAAAGTATAGGAAAATCTCTGAGGACAATCTGATGCAGTCTGCAAGAGAACTGCAACTTGAGAAAAGATTCGTTTTGGAGCAAGACAATGACCCAAAGTGTAAAGCTCAAACTAGACAGGTTTAAAAAACAGCAAGGTGAATATTCTGAAGTGCCTTGTCAGAGTCCAGACCTCCATTCAACTGAGTATTTGTGGCTGGAATTAAAAAGAGCTGTTCACTCACAATCTCAGTGCAGCCTGACAGAGCTTTTGCAAACCTTTGGAAATATTAACAACAAACAGCTTCTGTCCTAACTGTGCCATTATGTTAAAAAATCAGATGCAACTTTAAGAGGGCATTGCTTCATTTGGTATTTTGACGATACTGAGGAATAGTTTCTCACATCAAGTTTATCAAACTATCCATTCCGCTCTTATGCCCTGTATTATTTAGGCTCCTGTTGTTTCTGTCATCTGTCTGCAGATGCACCTTGAAAAAGAAAAACACTCACCACACTCTTCTGCTTGCAGATATTTTCCAGTTCAATCTGAGTGTTATCCAGCTCCTGGGAGAGAGTCGTCTGAACACTCTCGGCCTCGAGTCGTCTCGCTTCACTCTCCTCAAGCTAATTAGAGACACAGATTGTTTCTCACAGAGCAGAAGGTGACATTGCAGAGGTGTGTTGAGATAAAGGTGTGTGTACAGGTGAAAGTACCTGGCAGTGCAGCCGTTCTATCTGTTCTTTGCTGCCGTTTGGCAGGTTCTGCCCTGAGCTGTCGATGGTGGCGAGGAGCAGCTGGGTATCGGCGAGCAGGGCATGAGTCCTCTTCAGGTCTCTCCTCAGTTTCTTCTCCACATCGAAGTCTCTGTGTCCCACCTGCAAGAGGAGACACCTCAGATTCATCCTTCCCCTAAAACAGCATGATTTTGTTGTATGAGTAGAAGAGCAGGGAGAATAAAATTCTTGCTGGTTCTATAACTGGTATTTAAAAACAGGTGCAGTGGAATAACACAAGACTACAGAGAACAAGAAAGTAACAAAGCATTTTTGTACATACAGGTGTAGAGTGTAGAGTCCTGTGTGGGACTATTTTTTTTAATCACATTGCTGCTGGATTTCTGACCATTCACACCCACGCAATATCGACCTTCATTGATTCTGTGTCGTCTCCTGTCTCGCAGGAAAAGCATGTTATTTTACTGTGTAGTATGAACCTTCTGAAGCCAAAAACCTCCAGGCAGGTTTAAAGCCATATTTTTGTTGAGAAAAATTGCCAAAATTACACAGTTTATCCATCACAAATCACAAAAACAGCAGGAAATGTGATACAGCCCAAATTTAAGCTTAAAATTGCCATATTTCATTGAAATCCATTTAATAGGCATGTCTCATTTAAAAATTCTCAAAAATAAAGCATTTGCACCAGATTATGCAAATAAAATAATATAAAATAAATGTGCTCCTCAGCATAACAGATTGCCAATGACGGATTCGGTTTTGACCAGAAGTCAAAAATTCCGTTTTCACATGAATTGCAGGTGATGTTTGCACAGAGCAGAGAGAAGATTACAAGAGAGACTAAGAGAAACATTAAATATAGTGGATCAATCAAATTCGTAGCATGGCTCAAACATGGAATACAGCAGAGCAAGATATCAGTAAGTTGTTGGAAGATACAGTCAGCATGGTGAAAGGTTTCTCCACAGTTGATGTTCAGACTAGTGGGGAAAGTTTATAGAGACGGTAAAAGTGCACATAGTAAAATATCTATAACATGTGGAGCCTCCATTTTTTCCAGTATTGGTAACACCTACTGATTCCTTAGAGGTGCAGGACTTTATGCTGCATTGAAAGAAGCAAAAAACTATTTGAAGTTTCTGTATCATTATGTGATTCAATTCTTTTTCAGTAACAGTGGGAGATCTGACTTGCTTCGGTTTTGTATTGTAAAAATCAACTATATTCTTATTTTCAGCTTCAATTGTTGACTCCATCTTTCTGGTTAGCTTTAAATCCTAGGAACTGCACTTTAACTATGTACTGCCCATTAGCGCTGAAAAATTTGGTCAAAATATCTAATTGCAATTTTTATGACACATATTGTGATTTTAGCTCGATTTTCACTGTGTAATAGAATTAAAATATGTCATGGAGCATGGCCTCATAACACACCACCAAAACATGACTGCAACGCAAGGAGGAATTTGCAAAGCAGTAGACACAATATTTAAAACCCTGGGTTACACACATTGAATAACATGATTGGGTCGTTTCAATAACATCAACCAAATCTAAATAAAGTTTCTGCCTAACCTCTTCAGAATCAGCTGATTTTTAGTGTATGATAACATTAGCATATTTGATGAAGCCGTGCAAAATTTTTACCTTCACACTAAAAATATTTTCAGAGTTACAGGGCCTTTAAGTACATAAAGGTGGCTAAAATGTCACACTTTTTAATGTGTGTTCTTAATGGCTTTATAAGTACAGAAAATAGACATGAAATTTTCAAGGATGAAAAAAAACACATCTTTTTCTTTTTTTCTACAACCTACGCGGAACATCACTAGTATGGGATATATCATAGTTCAATGTCATAACTGCAGCAGTTTAATGTCTGTGACAAAGAGTTGTAGAAACAAAAACTTGGTACACTGTTTTCTGGTAATTCATTGGAGAAAACCTTAAAAACATAGTTTTGGGTAAACTTTCAAGCATCATATCACCATGTGTAATACGTGATTGGTTAAAACAAGTTATAGCAGATGAAAGGTCTCACTTTTACCTACATTTTAATACCAGGCTCATCTTCTAGCTAAGATTACTTCCCTGTAAAATAAAATAAAATAAAAAAATAAATAAATAAAATCTAACATAGGCATTTTGCAACCTTGTTAATGTAGCTTAAGGCTGAGATATGGAGAAAACAACATTGGTACTTTTTTTTTTTTGGTCTTTTGGTTTTGTTTTTTGTTTTTTGTTTTTTAATTTAACCTTTATTTAACCAGGAGAAGGCTCATTGTGATTAAAAATCTCTTTTTCAAGAGTGTCCTGGCCAAGACAGGCAGCAGCACAATTGACAGACAGACAAGGTCACAACAGCATCCACACAGACATCATACTCATAATACATGGTGAAATTACATTTAGAAGATAAGAAACAAACATATCAGTAGAGATCAGAAACATAACTAGCAAAAATAATTACCTTTCAAAACATCTACAGACTGATGTTTTCGCCTCCAAGTAATTTAGAAACACTTTAAAAGTGTTTAAAGAAACCACCTCTTGCATTTCCAGATCTTTTTGTAAAATGTTCCAGGTTGAGGGAGCAGCGAATTTGAAAAACTTTCTTTCCCCATTCAGTTCTAGCCTTGGGAACAGACAGTAGCAATAGATCCTGGGACTGCAGACTGTAACCACTTGCAGCTTTTGAACTAATAAAAACCTGTAAATAACGAGGAAGCAAGCCTAAAATACATTTCTAAGTTAAAATATGCCAGTGTTTTTCCTTCGTGTGGTCAAATCTGACCATCCAACACGAGAGTACAGCAAACAATGATGCGTAAAAGCCTTAAAATTGGTGATAAACCCGAAAGCATCTCGATACACTGAATCTAAAACACTCAGGCTTTGAGCAAAAGCATTCATGTATACCGTATCTCCATAGTCCAGCACAGACATAAAAGTGGCAGCAGCCACTCTCTTTTTGGCCTCAAAAGACAGGCAAGACTTCATTCTAAAATAAAATCCCAGTTTAAATTTTAGTCTCTTTGCCAGCTGCTGGATGTGAGGTGCAAAAGAGAGACAGTCATCGAGTAAAATTCCAAGGTATCTATATTGAGACATTAATTCAATCTGTACACCCTGAGAAGAGGTGATTGCAAGCAGGTTCTGTAGTTTTGACTTGGAATTTGAGAACAACATGAATTTGGTTTTGCTTGAATTTAAATCAACTTTTAGGTCAAAGAAATTTGACTGGACAATATTAAAAGCAGTTTGCAGCTGGGATAGAGCCAATTCTGGTGTGGATGCTGAGGTGTATATCACAGCATCATCTGCATAAAAACGAAAATTGGCATTGGAAACATTATCTGTAATGTTGTTTATGTATAAAATAAAGAAGAGTGGTTCTAGAACCGACCCCTGTGGAGCACCCTTGGAAATTTCCAAACAACTGGAAGTGAGTCCATTTACTTGTACACACTGAGTTCTATGTGAGAGATAGTTGTCAAACCAGTTGACAGAATGTGGAGAAAGTCCGATTCTGAGAAGTCTTTGTTTTAGAAGTGTGTGGTCAACTGCATCAAAGGCTTTGGATAAGTCAATGAAAAGAGCTGCACAATGATGCTTACTGTCAAGAGAATCAATGAAGTCATTTATTACGTTTAAAGCTGCAGTAGTTGTACTATGTGATTTCCTAAAACCAGACTGATAAACAGATAAAATATTGTTAAGAAATTCCTTGACTTGATTACTGATTAGTTGTTCCAGAACCTTTGCCAAGACAGACAGTTGGGAGATGGGACAGTAATTATTCAATTCTGAATAATCTGCTTATGTTCTTCTCCTTTAAACAGGGGGAGAACAAAAGCAGATTTATATATACTAGGGATTTCACTGGTTATAAGAGACAGATTAAAAATATGTGTTAAAGATGAAGCAATAAAATCAGCTGCAAAGTGTGGAAAGTAAGGCTCTAATTTATCAGGACCAGCTGATTTAGAGGTGTTCAAGAGACTCGGGGCTTTATGCACCTCGAAGACGGTGAAAGGAGTGAAACTAAAAGACTGGTCTGATAAGGGATGGTCATCAGACCAACATGTAGCAGGATAATCGTGAGTTCTGCTAACACAATCAAATATGGAATATGAGGCTATGAAATGTTCATTAAAACAACTCAACATTTCTGCCTTATCAGAAATTTGGATCAAATCTTTTACAATGCATGGTGGCAACTCAGCAACAGTATGATTCTCATCCAAAGATTTAACAGTTTTCCAAAATTTTCATGATTTATCATAGAATGACCCATATCCTAAACTGCAGCTTTTGCAATTTGTTAATTGCACTGTTTCAAATCACAATTTGAATTTGAAATTGATTAATTGTTCAGCCCTACCACCTGCTCTAGCAAGATTTGCATTACAATCATAAAGCAGTCCATTACTATAGGGTACATACTGGGAAACAAAAGTTAAAAAAAAAACAAAAACGAAAGCCACTCATTACATAACAGCTCACAGACCTTATCATCACCATGTAATGTGAAATACAACATGTCTCTGTGTTACTTCAGATAAAGACACAGGTTTTGAAACTGTGCTCCTATAGCAGGCTTGTCTGTCCAGGCACTGAGGGTGCACTGTAATGAAAAGCAAAAGCCTCTCAAATGTATTGAGGCTGAAAAACTGCAGCTTAATACCGTTATGTGATTTAAAGAATATATTCTGTATGTGAGTGGATCAAACGCAACTAATCTGTCTAATTCTCTTCATTACACAGCAAGAATAAGGTATGTGGGCTGTAATATGTTTGGCTGTTTTCTGTTTTAAACCACACAGGTACCCAGGGATTACAGTATAATTTATTCCTTCTTTCCTTTAAAATTCTAAAATCCTCAATTGTTCCCAGTAGTCTTGTTTTAATGCTGTTACACCTATTTACATTCAGCTCAACTAGCATTTTCTTGGTACAAGTTTTACACAAACTTACACTGTAGTCTTTGGGCTATATAAAAAAAATCATATTCTTTTCTTTAAACCTTTTCAAAGACTTAAACTTGGAGCTGTTTGCCAGCTTGGCCACATACCAGCTCCTTGGCCACTTATCAAGAGTCCAATTACATCCTCACAGTGACAGAGTGTTAAATTAGCTGCTGCCTCTTTGCTCCATATGCTTGTTTTGTGGTGCTTGTAATGCAGCAGTGACATAGCCATCATCTAGAGAACATTAACCCACAAGTGTGATAGTGATCTACGGCAGTCATCTGTTGAGAGCTGTGGCCCTCTGACAAAATTATTTATTCCTGTGTGTAAGATTTAAGCAGATCCATTAGAAGAAATGAAAAATAGCGATCATAATTACGTTTTCATCTGTGTATAATCACCTGAAAATAGGAACGGCTGTGTTTTTGATAGCCTTTAATATCTGCAGAGGGCGCAAGTCATGCACAATAAATATACAGTATTAGACATAATGAGTTGACATACAACAGTACTGAGTAAACTGCTGTGCTATATCACTTAAATGTCAATTGATTCTGAATTGCATCACTTCTCAATAAGTTGATTATTTCTAAGTTAGCAAGTACAATATTTCTATCATTAATCAGTACAGGCCTCAGAGCAGAAGTCAATGCAACAAAAGTAAATAAACTGGTGATCAGTGAAACCAAACTGAGCACTGCTGTGATTTCCAATCAAGCGAACTGCATGAACAGGGACTTACGGAGTGTGATTATCTGCATGTCTGCATCATGGCTCTACATGGAAAAGTATTGCCAGAGGAACTGAACAATCAACCTGTGACACTTGTGAGACCAAGATAGAGAAGGATACAGAAAGATCAGTGACCAACTACAAAGAGCAATGGTGCCACTAATGAGAGCTGCAGTCTGATGAATGTTGGGAGCACATTCTTTGGTCAAATGAGATCAAGATAAATTTGTTCGGCTCAGCTGGAGTCAAGCATGTTTGGTGTGAACCTGACCAGGACTACCACAGTGAACACATAGTCCTGATGGTGAAGCATGGAGAAGTGTAATAATTTGGGGATGCATGAGTGCAAAAGGTGTTGGAGAGATGATGTTCATAGATGTACTATAAATGCCTGTGGATACAGTAAAAAACTGGCTGACCTGATGACTCCCAGTGTGTAAAAGCTTGGCAGAAGGAAAATGTTCCAGCCTTAAAACCATCTGAAACCATCTGCCAAAGTCAAACTTAAGAAGAGTGAAAACTATGACCTGGACAAGGATGTTGCCTGACTTGAATCTGACAGAACACCTTTGGGTTATTTTAAAAAGAGAAGTAGAGCAACACAACCTGTCCAGCAAAGAGCAGCTGAAAAAATAGTCTCTGACCAATGACAGAACATCTATCCAGAAATCCTGTATCCTCCATACTGAGAAGGATTTTTTCTGTCATCAAAAGTAAGGTGCAGTGCAAAATAAATTAAAGACCTGAATCTCAGTAATGATTTTCTTGCATTGAGTTCCTATTGTTGATCCTGTATTTTAATAAAGCGAATCTAAACTTATCTTTTATTTTAACATCACAGTAAATACTCTATCATTCAACTTAGAAGTAACGTGATTACTCTAAGATGATACAGTTTTGATATTACACAGGGCTGTACTCACTTCTGTTGTATACTGTACATGATAAATAAGTGCTAACTTGTGAGAAATTAATCTTCATTTTGTATTATCACATAGGAAAACTTGAGGAGTTAAAGGAGGTACTCTGTGAAGGACAATGATGATAGCCAGTGAGCCGTGTTGGGCTGACATCTGAGGTGTGTGAGTACATGTCAGTGCGTATGTTTCAATAAAAGTTCCACTCAGAACAGGATCAATGCTCCACTGTGTTCTAAAATCAATATTACTCTTCCAGCATTAGAGCCTGTAAAAATGCTTAAATAAATAAATAAACTATCTTATGGCTGAACCTACTTACTATCCACTGGTGCACAATGCTCCAAAGCTGGACACAAAGAAAAACATGAATATGTGCAGTATAAGCTATCATGTACTTTATTTGAGGTTAATATATGTGTGGCATACCTGGTCACACAGGGTAGCAATGAGTCCTTCCAAGTCGTGCTTCTCATGAATCACCATCTGTTTCTCTTCGTACTCCTGCTCCAACTGCATCTCCAACTGCCTCAGCTATACACACCACAAACAGAAAAATGATAAACGACCGGTCTGAATGAGCTTTTATTGTCGCTGACAGGAAATTTTCCCTGCAGCAGCATGCATAATGAAAAGTATAAAAACATCATCATCCGTGAAGGAGCATAAAAATAAATGGCACAGGATAACCGAGGCCTCCAAACCATGTTCTGTTGAATAAATCAGGAAGTTTGGGTGGTTTAAACCTTCAAGCCAGAAGGAAGAAATGGGAGCTTCTCATCGAGGAGATTTAGATCACTCTGATCTCCTGTACAAGCTGCAGGTTATGCACCATGTCAGCTCGCTGTTCCACACAAATGACTACTGTGTACTATGACCAGCAAGACCAGGGTCACGTAACATAAAGGGGCAGACAAGCTTGCAAGCTAATCTGCTAGCATCCCATTTGGAAGCCATCCATCCATCCATCCATCCATCATCTATACACCGCTTAATCCTCACATTCACACCTACGGACAATTTAGAATCACCAATTAACCTCAGCATGTTTTTGGACTTGTGGGAGAAGCCGGAGAACCCGGAGAGAACCCACGCTGCACGGGGAGAACATGCAAACTCCATGCAGAAAGAATCCGGTGCCCCCACCTGGGACGCGAACCGGCAACCTTCTTGCTGCGAGGCAACAGTGCTACCAACTGCGCCACCCTGCAGCCCATTTGGAAGCCAAAGCATTAAATATTTGTAGCTTCTTAAATTGTGAGGACATTCTGCTCCTTTCTACTTAATATCATTGGAAACTGAATACTCTAGTTATTTGTTAAACTATTTGAAGATGCCGCCTTTGGCATTTTCTGTATTTTCTTCTATTTCATATTTCATTGCCGAAACAAATTCACACAAGCTACAACTTTTTACCTGCTTAAATTGAATGAATGAATGAATGAATGAATGAATGAATGAATGAATGAATGAATGAATGAATAGGAATACTTGAACAGTTCTCACTTTTCATGACTAGTCTACAAGGGAACTATGTGTGACAGATCATTTGTTCCAATTTAAGACATTCTTGGTTCTCTGTCTACAGTTGATGCTGAGGAAACACAATCAATTGATCTGATCACTTTAATCAGCACCACAAAGCTCTGTATGATGAGTGAAAAGAGAGATCAGAATGCCATCCACAGCAAAACACTATTTTGGATTCCGTTGGCAGTGTTACACCACATAAGTAGTAGCAAAGTGTATTTTTCAGTTTTTCTTTTCTAATTATATTTTACTTTCAATGCAGATGCACTGTACTACAAAATCATCTCAATCATTCTAGAGTGAGTTTGATTCTTTTGAAATAGTTACTCAGGTCATTTGACAAAAATTCTTGTATATTTTCACGTCATGATATACTGTATATGCAATGTCAGTATTTTTCCAATATTGTGCAGTACGCATCTGGATAATAGAAAGTATATTGAAGATGGATATAGTCACCATTACACCAAATGGTTTGTGTTTTGAATTTTTTCTGTATTCCTGGACACTATGCATGTCCAAGAACATACTGCACTTTTTCATCTATTTCACTGTAACTCGAATCATAATTTACAAAATGAACACCATGCTGTATTGAAGGAGACTTGAAACTAGCAAGTCATTTTCCCATCTATACAATTAGACTTAGACTCTGCTGGCTGTTTGAAAGAATGCAGGTTTAAAGTACTTTCAAGGCTTCGTTCATCTTTTATATACAGTCTAGGATGTGACTGCATTTTTCTTTTTGCAGTGGAGAGGCTACAGTACCATAATAACTACTGAAAACTGTGCTGCAATCATTTGCTCCTACAGCTACTACTACAGCTGCAGCATGACCAGTGGTTTCATACAACTTCTCATGAGCCACCTCCAACCCTGCATCCACTATCAGCACTCAAAGATAGAAGCAGTCTCGGAAGTGCATTAATCCTGATTTGTTTCTAACAGCTAGCAGGTGATGACTCCTTTAGTTTGTCAAAGAAGTCTGACTGCATAGAAGCCTATTGATAATATTATCCTACTACTCATTTGAACTGTTACCTCAATAAGCCTTTCCCTGATGGGTTTATGGTCTCAATTGCTAGTTTCAAGTCTCCTTGAATACGGCATGAAGTTCATTTTATAAATCTTGGCCACATTCAGAGGAAAATAAACAGTAAAGCAGAGTATGACTTAGGATGTGCATCAGGTTTTAAAATGACAATGGTGACAGCTGAATTCCAAACTCAAGGCTTCAAAACTGTTATTCACAATATCAGCTGTGTGAAATTTTGCACTGTTTGTCACAGACGCTAAATCAATTGATATGACCAAGTAGTGATGAGTTTGCTGTAGAAATGTTGTCCTTAATTGGAACTGCAGAGCGGTGATGTAACTGCTGTCTGGCCGCATAACATTGTGAAAGAGGGGAAAAAAAACTAAGTGGATCAGTAAGTGAAAAGAATTGGTTTCTTTCTTCCATTGACATTGAAAAAGAGCTATCTGTACAGAAACAACATAATGCTGCTGTCTTACACAAGTGAGGCTGTGCAGTTCACTGTTGGTAGAGACTGCATTTTTACCTTACATGATTATCTTTGGCCCTCTGGAGACAGAAATTGGGTTGTTGCATATAAACAAATCTGAAAACAGTTCCCACCTGAATTCTTCAGTAATTTAACTAAAGTATATTTAATAAAGATGCAGAACTTCACCCACATACTATGAACACTTTCAAAGTTATAGGCCCCTCAGTTGCACAGGGGTTCGTTGAAATGTTGCACATTCAAAAATTTTGCGTGGCTTCATTGAATATACTGAAGTTTTTATCAGAAAAATCTGCTGATTTTGACAGGGACAGATAGGAGGCACTGACTGTTTTTTACAGAATGACCAGTTATATATTCACAACTAAACAGCATGTCTGAAAAATGCATGCGACAGTAATGAATAAAATCTGTAATAACAGGCTTTCTCAATACACAGTGTTCCAAATTCAAGCTCATGCAGTTAATTAGATTCTACCACAGGCTCCCAGGTGATCTGAAATGCATGCTGGGATACTTGAAGACTTAGTTCACACACACAAGTCAGCTCCCAAAGCATCCACGAGACACACAAGACAAGAACAGTAAGAGCACCTCAGACTATAAACAGAGCTAGTACCTAAGCATGGCCATCAGTATTAAAAGGTGTAATTTGACTGAGTTAAACCCACCCGTCTCTGAGAGGACTTATGGACATCCTCTAACTCCTCTTCTTTATCCTCCAGCTCCTTCTGATGGATCTGCTTCATCCTCTCCATCTCCATCTCAAACCGCATGTGTATCTGTCAGAAAAAGGGGCAGCAGACAACAGGTTTAATGAATTCAGATGGATTTCAGGAGATATGTTGCTGCAACACAGATGTGGCTCAGAGTTTACTTACTTATTTGGAACTCAAAACTAGGTTCTGTAAAATACATTAGCTGAATTGTGAGAATTTCATCTTTTTAGACAAGAGAAATTTGTATTCCTCAAAAAAGAACATCTTACCTAGGAAATCATTTTGAAGGCTTAATATCCCCAGAAATACAACTCCATTAGCTATTCAATTAGGTAAGGCACTGACATTGCATATCCAACAAATACAACTGGGACAAAACATTTAATTACTGGGTCCTAAAAATTGAAAAAGTGCGATATTTTCCCATGGGGATGGTGTTGCATCCCCAGAAAATTCCTGCAAGTGTATATATATGGATGTTTCCATGCTTTCTACTAAAAATGCAGTCTTTGGTTGACATTCACAAACTTTTGATGCCTAAAGCATCAGTGAAATTTGATGTGTGACAAGTATTGTAAGCCAAGGTTCCATTTCTTGCCACTTTGCAATGTCAAAATGGTGATGAGGACACACTCATAAGACCACAGAAACTCATATAATGTCATTATATGTGAAAAGTTACAAGTTGATTCCATATTGAAATAACAACACAACGCTTATTTTGCTTTGACAAATGTTTCCCTACATACACTTGAAATGAACACTGAACAGAAAAACTGATGATTATTCAAAATATCATTGGTTCCTGAATAACAAATAAGTAAACTCTGAACAAAATCTAAGATGGTGCAGCAGCAACACAGCCATCTGAAATGACATGCAGTGACCCAGTAGGTTTATCTGAATGTCTGTGTTCACTTTGAGCACCTGTTGCTGTTGCTGTATCCTGGCGGTGAGTTTGGTGATTTCCTCCGCTCTCTCGTTGGCCTGGCTCTCCAGGAGGCGAAGCTGCTTCTTTAGGTCAGGCAGTGACTCCGCGGCGAGATCGACGGGCAGGCTGAGGTCACGGATCTGAGCGCACAGCTCCTCCTTCTGCTTCTGCAGACGACCCACCTCTGTCTGGCTCTCCTGCACACACCCACACACGAAAACATTAAGCTCATGTCCCAACTTAGAGATTTTGACATTTTGTTGCTGCAATGTCTCAGGAGATACTGCAGGTTAAATAGCCTAAACTTGCTCAAGAATACTTGAGCAGGTTTTGTAACCTGTGAGTGGAATCCAAAGCACACAGACAGAAATTAAACAGTGCTTACTGTGTCCCATTGTATAGTAAATGTCTACTTCTGTCCTAATACGATAGAAATCACTCTATTCCAAATTATAAAAAATAAATGAAGGCAATTACAAATATAATACAGCTGCAACATTTTGTAGATTCATTGATCGGTTGATTGTCAAGTCGCAACTAAAGTTTGCTTTCATTGTTGATTAATAATTAATAATAATCATTGAGTAGGTCTACCCATGAAATGTCAGAAAATGATGAAAACTGTTGATTAGTATTTCTCAAAGCCTAACATGGCAAATCTTGTTCTGTCCACAACCCAAAGATTTTCCAATTTACTGTCATAGAGGAGGAGAGAAACCAGAAAGAATTTACACATATATAAACTGCATGCATAAGAAATCACAGTGGCACAAATCCTAACTTGATGACAATGAATTTTTAAGTTTAATTTACGACGATTTCTTTAGATCTCTTGCTGCTTTTTTCTGCATTCATATTTGATACCATTAACCTTTCAGGGGGCAACAAGCTTTCAGAAATATTTTGTGTCGGTCATAAGTCAAATGTGCTGTTGATTGCCATAACACAAGTGTCTAATTCATCAATTTAGAATGCAATTTGTTTCACTTTACTGGAGTAACACCGGTTCATGAATCACATCTGACAAATTTAATATCCCCAATAAATTCTGTGCTCTTTTCCCTGTTCACTTGATAAATGACGGCCCTTGACATTTTACCTTAAAGTGCACTATTTTATCATCAGTCTTTGGGACTAGCAAAGATCACTTTCAGATATGAGATTAAACATTTAACACTTCTTTTATGAATCCATACAAAAACACACATGAAGTCCACATATAAACACAGTCACACCTGCAGGTTGTGGCGCAGGTTGTAGATTTCAGCCCCCAGAGCTGCGTTTTCCTGAAAGGCTTTGTCCTTCTGCTCCCTCTCATTGTCGGCTTCCTCCAGAGCCTGAGTCAACTCGTTATCAAACCTGTATTAACACACACACACACACACACACACACACAGAAAGAGGAGGCAGAAATGCTGGTTAAAATGCTGTGGATGCTGTGCTGTTAAACGGGCCAAAGCAACATTTATCTGAACATATTTATGATGTGTAAAAACAGATGATGTTTTCTTTAATTAACAGCCAATTATAATTTATCAGCCAGGAATTGTTAAAAAAAAACATTGGACGTGTTGATTCCAGGCTTTTTTTTTTTTCAATTTTTGTCAAAATAAATAAATAAATGTTTCCTTTTTTATGATTTATGGTCATTTTAACTGTGTTACTATACGGAAGACATTTCTGAGTTCTCTCTCCTTCTAGTCATGTTGTACTGTTTCTATAAAGGTGCAGGACTTTATATTGCAGTGACTAATGAGTCCATCGTGAGAGATGAGTAAAGAGTCACAGCAGACAACAAATATAGCTCATAGATCTCTTATACTTACTTAAAGAAGGCTGTTTGTGCTGCTCTATGTGGGATGTATCTCAACTTTATTTTAACATGTACAAGACTTATCTGTGCTTTGAGAATTTCATTGTAAAAATAGCCACTAGCATAAAGGATTTTTAACTTTTTTGCCAGAGGAGAAATTTGGATCTTTTCTCATCTTTGAACTTTTGTGCTCCCTACCAAAGAGCACCTTCATTTTACTTCTTTGAACTTCTAAAATGAGTCTCAGGATTTGACCTATAGGACGAAAGGTCACAAACAAAACACTGTAACAAAGACCACATCCTAGTGAGGGATAGCCATGAAGATCACACGTTTACATTAGACATGTTTAAGCATTAAATACAAGTGTGCAAAATAAGGCCCATAACAGCAGCAAGGAAGTGTAAAAAGTAAAAATGTAAGACCTGCTACACCACAAAAGTAGTAGATGGATTCAAACAAAATGAGCTAACTGACATACAGACAAAGATGACGTAGCGGCAAGATGGTATAGTACCATTATTATTATTATAGGTGACGCTGACCTTCTCTGTTTGCGGTCCA
Organism: Stegastes partitus; assembly: GCF_000690725.1. Taxonomy (NCBI): domain Eukaryota; kingdom Metazoa; phylum Chordata; class Actinopteri; family Pomacentridae; genus Stegastes; species Stegastes partitus. The sequence continues at coordinate 318,484 of NW_007577940.1, read as the reverse complement.
CTTCGTGCATGCGGCTCTGCAGACTGTCAGTGAGGACTCGGGCATCCTGAAGGTCAGAGGTCACTCGGCGACAGTGACGTTTCAGTTCGGTCGTGCTCCTCCTGGACTGTTCCAGCTGGGCCTGCAGTGTTGCCACCTACACACACACACACACACACACACACACACACGCACACACACACACAAACACACACACACACACACACCAGTGTTATTAACCTCAGACATTTAATCTGCCATCAGTGTTGCTGTGCACGTCACAGTGTCCTTCCTCACCTTGGTATCGAGCTGCTGTCGGGTCTGCCTCTCTGTCTCCAGTTTTTCTTCTGTCTGCTTCAGTCGTCTGCGGACAAATTCCACCTCAGTCTGGCAGCATTCCAGCTGCATGGCCAGCTCGCTTTCTGCGTGACAGGCAGAGATGGATGTCACTTTGTCCGGGGTGATCGCCAGGGTCACTTTGAGTCTGGTGACTTTCCTTTGCCTCATTTTTTAACTTTGAAACGAGGTCAGTCATTGTCAATTCAGACATATTTCAAGAAAGCTGTTGCTGCACTGTTGCAGATTTTGCTCAGCATTTACCTTTTTTTGGGGGGGAACACAAAACCTCTGCAAAAGAAGTTTATATTTCTGGGACTTTTTGTATTTTGACCCTAAAAACACTGTCTTACCTCGGAAGCCATTTTATGGCCAGACGCCAGATATATAACTCAAACAGGCCATGAAATTTGGTGAGAACACAGTCAAGCAGATCCAAATCATTAAAAGGCTCCAGGAAAGGCTATAGTTTTATTTATTGGCAACAGCTACAAATAAGGGTGGTACTGATGCCCCCAAAAGCTCCTGTCAGGGTGTGTATATGAATGTATCCATATTTAGTATTACAAATACAGTCTTTGTTCAACATTTCACCAACTTTTGTGCCCTCTAATATCAGTAGAATTTTATGTCTGGCAAGTATTATAAGCTGAGGTTCTGTTTTTGCAGAAATGGTGATGTGGACTCATCTGTAGGACTCCAAAAACAGGTGTGCAAAGAGGTCTATAAATACTCACTATATGGGAAAAGTTACAAGTCTCGTGCATGTTGTCTTCAGTTTTACTTTCTCATTTGAAAAAAATTGCTCTTCTCTCCATTTTCAAGAACCAATTTTTTTTTTTTTAAACAGCAAACATTTTGGATATGCTTAAACACAAACATAAAACTTACCTTTTAGATGAAATATTCAATAATTATGTTAATATGCTTACATTTTAAAATGTTTTAGTCCTTCTTGTTGATTATACTCATCAGTCACCTGTAAAGTACCTTGAATTGCACTAACTTGTAGAAAAGGTGCTGGACTGAATGACTGATGATTAAACAGGTTTCTACTCAAGATGCAGTTACAGGAGTGATGCTGGCTGCTTGTTATCAAACCATTATGTAAATCCCATTACTTTAACAGTGCTTCATGTTGGTCTGTCTCCTTTTACTACAGATATTTATCTGTAGCTGGTCCACTGCAAAATCCTGGTTTCTTTATCACATTTTTTGAGCAACTCTCTCTAAAAATTCACTTTCAGTTTGATCTATTGCTGCCCTATTGACTTAGCAAACATCCATCCATCCATCCATCCATCCATCAATTATCTATACACCGCTTCATCCTCACAAGGGCTGCCGGGGGCTGGAGCCTATCCCAGCTGACCTAGGCAGGGGACACCCTGGACAGGTCGCCAGTCTATCACAGGGCTACACTTAGAGACCTTGTGGGAGGAAGCTGGAGAACCAGGAGAGAACCCATGCTGCATGGGGAGAACATGCAAACTCCACGCAGAAAGATCCTGGGTGTCCTGACAGGGACAAGAACCGGCAACCTTCTTGCTGCAAGGCAACGGTGCTAACTACTGAGTCACCTTGCAGCCCACTAAGCAAATATCATCAATAAAAATAGGGAGCAAAAACATGCTGATGGAATAATTCTAATAGAAGTATTTCAGAATCGACACAACAAATGGCAAATTTACCAACAAAGATGAGGCTGTTTCTTTGTCTTTGTTATAATAATCAATCTGGGGAGAAAAACCGCTCACCACCCAAGTAAGGCAGCAGAGGCACCATAATATCAGCTGTATATTATCAGAATGCACATTTTTGGCCACACTCATCGTCAGATCTCCTGTTAAAAGCTTGTGACAGGGACAACAGCCAGTAACATAGTAAGAATTATATGCAAGGACATGTGGTTGAGTTTCACCTCTGACTGCGGGACTTAAGGCTCCACGAGGTTCATTTCTTCTTTGTAATGAATGAAACGTGCACAGAAACAAACAAGAAGAAAATGGCAGACTTGTGTGGCAACGTAGGTGTCATTGTTTATGCTCATGATCAAATCTGACACTCCTGAACAGGTGGCATTCATCAGGATGAAATAAGCAATTTGCGACTAGTTTGTTTAGTTAGGAAAGTCGAACCTCTTGATATAAAGTGAAAAAGGTTTAGAATAACAACATGGAAATGTTTCTACATGAGGATCAATAGGTGGCTCTGCACTGCAACTCTGGCAGTCGACAGGAATGGGCCTCTAATTTCCCATTTCAGCATTTCTGCTTTTCTGTGTCGGGGGAGTGGCAGATACGCTCCACCGTTACCATCCGTGTTTACTTCTGCAAACACTGAGCATGCTCGGTGCGTGTGACATCGTTGTGTCCTCTTCTGCATATGTGGGACACTTTTAGGTCATACGAAGTTCACACAGCAGATCACATACAAGTCGCATATATTGGAAATGTGAACGAACTCGCAAAAAATTGGATTTCACAAAAAATCTGAATTGAGCATTAAGTCCTGCAGTCTGAACGGAGCCAATCTGTTGGATTGTTAAGTTAGATAATACGCCGTTATTCTTATTTGTGACATAAAATGTCATGTCGGAGTCGAAATCCAAGGCTGTTGGTATGTTAAGGCTATTTTTATTGGGTTCCATTTGTTTTTCAAAAAAACCTGTCAGATAGCAAGGTTTTTGTTCAGGGTCGGATTATCGAGTCATGACTGTAATAGGTTTGGGACGCAACTCTATTTCTCTGAGCTCATAATGAATAGAACAATAAAAGTTTCTTATGTGAGCCTTTATGGTGAAGACTGCTGTTGGACAAGGACATTGGGAGGACAGAGAAAAAAGCGTAACCCGTCAGCATCACCTCGTCCACTGCAGTTTTTCAGGGCTGCTCAGAAGGACCTACAGGTTCTACAGAGGCGGGTCTCATGAACGCATTATTGGAGTTTTTCTCATCATGCAATAAGTTAGAATACAACATATTTGGAGAACTATTTTAAAACTCCAGAACTCTGTTCTAGTTGGACTAGGCTATGTACCAGCTGCTTGATGTACCTGCTCAATCTGTTACAAAAGTTCAAGAAAAATGACTTATATGTTATATATACAGTTCTATATGATGTTTTGTATTATGACATACAACTACACATGGTCCAAAAAATTTCATGACAGCTTCAGTTTTGTTTTTCATAATTCAACTCACCCATGATCAGAGACTGTTTGATCTACTCATCTACAATATTGCAAATTCTGAATCAATGGTATGATTAGAAATAACAGGGAACATGTCAGACTTTTATCTATGATGCATCCTAAGATATTCATCACTTCAGCACAGCCACAAGTTTCAATGTGTGAAAAACATGACGAAAGTTGCAGGGAAATTAAAAAAAAACAAAAACATAGACACATATAGATATATATCAGTTTAAAATTTCACTTAAACCTTTAAAAGTATTCATAGTTTATGATTAAAAAGTTTGAAGCAAATCAAAAATGGTCAAGCTGAAGATTTGAGATGAAATGACACTATATATTTTCAAGCCTTTCCACTACTCCTCCGTGTATCTCTAGGTAAAAGCACCTCGGTGGACTGCACTTAAACAACAGTAGATACACAAATGATTCAGATTTTTCTGTTTCCAGCACTTAGTGATGAGATGAGAAAAGCAAACTCTGTTGTTCTTTACCTGTCCCTGCTCCTCTCTGACTCTCAGCAACTTGAGCTTTCTGCTTCTCCTCCTCCAGCTGCTTCTCCAGGGTTTCCATGGTGACTTTACACTGGTCTAAGCGAGCCTACAGTCGAAAGAAGACAGATGTTTGACAATAAAGAGGATAAAATCATCTCAGGAACGCTATATTAAAGTGTACAACAATCACTGCACGCTGGAGGCAAATTACTCTCCTCCGAACTCATGCGCTGTGTAATAGATTACTTTTGCAGTTGGCCTACCTGCAGGTCTTTGTTCTCTCTGCCGAGTCGAAGTCTCTCTGCCCTCTCCACATCCAAAGCCTGACCCACTGCATCACCACGGAAACGCTCATCGCTTAGCTCAGATGTCACAGCCGTAACCTGCACACATGGTTCAAAACATGAGCAGTGCGTATCTGTGTGCATGCATCGTGTTTGCGTTCACGGCAGCACAAACCTTGGTCTCCAGGCTGTCTGCAGTCTGCCTCAGCTCATTCCTCTCTTTCTCTGACTTCTCCAGGCGTCGTCTCAGAGCTGATATCTCATCCTGACAAAACAAGAGCATCTTATAGCAACTGAAACATATTTTAAGTCACACTTACTGAGATCAGAGTCCACCTGTTGGATGCAGAGGCAGCAAAGGCAGCCCGAACAACCATCTATCTGACTAATCAGTTGTCTGCTTGTGTCTTTGTATGGTTAGGACTTCTTCAGTTTTCAAAAGCAGTATCATTGCATGATAGTATGACAATGACTATTCGTCATTTTAGATCTCAGTACTGCATATTACTGGTGTGGGCTGTTAAATCTACGATTTGTTCAGTAGCAATGTTTTTAATTTGCTTGAATCAATACTACATGCTGCAGAATTTATGTTAGGCTATTGTAGCAGCACAAGCTGAGGTTGTTGTGAGACTCTGGGAACTGACTGCCCCCAGCCAATAAGCAGTACAAAACCACAACATGTCGCTTTTACAGTTTGGTTTTGTACAGACTAAACAAACAAGATACAATGACTTAATTACTGAGCCTCAGGGCAACAAAACACTCTTGTCGCATGTTTGAACAGTTTCAGAAAGCCCTTCTCTCTGCTCTTGTATGGCATCAGAACAGGGGAGAGTTTCTTAAACAGACAATCTAGCATTCACACAGTGATTTGCAGGTCTGTGGCGGTGAGGCAGAGAGCAGTGTTTGAACTAGCAAGTCTGAAAATGTATCCCCTGTTCTGAAAATGTATTTAGATTAAACCGCTGAGGTTAAAAAACTCTTTTTCAAGGAGGACCTGGCCAAGATAGCAGACAGGACAGCGCAGCATCAGGAACACAAAGCCAGATAACAATCACATTTCCATAAGACTGTCAGGAAAGTTAAAAGGAAACTTTTGAAATGGCACAAAAAAATTTAAGAAAGAAAATGTGAATTAGGTTCTTTAGTGTCATCAGAAGGTGGTGCTATAGGCTACATAGCTGTAGTAAACACAGTAGAAGGAAACCAAATTGGAAAATGTGGGGACACAGTTACTCCTCACAATACATGGATCATGGTAATGTTGTGAAATGAGTAGCTTTCTGATATTCCAGTTAAGTGGTGTTTGAATTATGATAGTTGATGGGTAAGGTGCTTTTCGGGTGTTTGTGTGGCTGAAAGCATTGTGGGGGTTTAGCTAGCAATGGGCAACCATGACAGAGACCTCTGTGGTGGTTAATGACTTCCAGCCAGTACTCACATGCAGAAAACAAGTCTAATCTTCATGGGACAGTACTTCAGTAGTTATATGGCCCATGGAATTAGCTGGTTTTGTAGCAGAATCAAGTATTCATGGTTAAAAACAGCTTTCTCAGCACATGGAAACCCTTGCAAAATGGTTAATCAAACATTAATTGATAACACGGATGACTATCAGTTAAGAAAATTGTCCCTGTTGCCAACCACTAAAAAACCTTGAGGAAGAAGAGGAAGGAACAAACAAAACTTTTTTCCATTTACAAGAGAAAACTGGAGAGTCTTCAGGATTTGTTTTCAATCTGAAGATGTAATTATCCTTTTATGTCAGTTGGTATTGGACATGTTTCATACTATCCAGAAACATTGACAACAAAAACAGCAGAAACAGCTGATCAGTCTGTGAGTTAGAGATAGAGATAGATGTTTATTTGTCCCTGTGGGAAAACTGGTTTGCAGCAGAAAACACTCAATGGCATTTCACACTTAGGTAGCCCACAAACACAAACCCTTTAAAACAGTGTCTCCACATTTTGAACATTATGGCCAGACCAGCTGGATCTTATTTCCTGTCCATATTTAAAAATTTGATGGCTTGTGGAATGAAAGACAGTTTGGACCTGTTTTTTGTTGTTGTTGTTGTTGTTTGTTTGCTTGTTTGTTTTTTAACAGAGGAGGGCAATCACGCCTGGCAGATGGCAACAGTTTAAAGAAGGAGGCAAGTGGATGCCAGTCGTCAGCCACAATACTACTGGCCTTGTTCATAACCTGGTCTTTGTAAATATATTCTAGGCTGGGCAGTGTGGCTCCCAAAAGTTTGCTGGATGTTGTTACTGTCTTTCTTAAAGACTTCTTCTGTGCTTCAGAAGCATTTCCAAAACAACAAATAGTGCAAAATATCAAGACACTTTGAATAAAAACACTGTAAAACATGTGGCCATTGTGTAGTTCACATTAAAAGAAGAAGTTTCTTTTAAAAATACATTCTTTGTTGTGCCTTCGTGCTCAGGCAGTCAGACCAAGAGTCCCATTTCAGTCTATGGTCAAGCATAACCCCAAGGTACTTGTAGTCGTTCACAGAGTGGATCAGCTCACTGTTTATAAAAGTGGGCTGGAATGAGTTTTGCTTTCTAAAATCAATAGACATTTCCTTTTTCTTACAGGTGTTGAGGACAAGGTTTGTCCTGTCACACCACTGAAGGAAGTGGTCAAGAACTGGCCCATGCTCTTCCTCTCCATCATGTAGGAGGCTCACTAAGGCAGCACCATCTGCATATTTAATAAAGTGCCTGTTGGGGAAAGTGCTTGTGCAGGAGTTTGTGTACAATATAAATGACAATGAAGATAAAACACAACCCTGAGGGGAGCCTATGGAAGTGGATAGTTTATCTAAGAGTGATGATACAACTCTGACCTGCTGTGTTCTGCTGCTTAAGAAATCCACAATCTATAAAATCAAACAAGATGGAAATGAGAATTCTGTTTCTAGCTTATCTGCTAAAATATTTGGCAAAATTGTATTAAAAGCAGATGAAAAATCTACAAATAATATATAAGCATGTGACTTTGGTTTCTCAAGGTGGATGTGAAGTACATGCAGCAAGGTCAGTACACCATCTTCCACACCCCTAGAGGCTTGATAGGCAAATTGCAGGGGGACCATAAGATGCTGCATTATGGGTAGAATGTAGCTCTTTACCAGGCGTTCAAAACACTTCATGACCAGTGATGTAAGTGCAATTGGTCTGAAGTCATTGAGGCCTGAGGGCCTGGGGAACTTCCGAACAAATACAATTATGGCTACTTTCCAAATGTTTGGTATCTTGTGACTGTTACAAGAAGATCTAAAAATTTCTGTAAAAACTTGTGCCAGCTGTCCAGCACAGTGCTTCAGAACACTCCCAAAGATATTGTCGGGGCCAGGACTTTTCCTTGGATTACAGCATCTAAAAAAGTGCAGGACTTCAGCGTCTTTAATAAAATCCAGAGGGAGGTTCAGAGGGATGGCTTTTACCACTGTCAAAGCAACAAAAGGCGTTAAGCTGGTTGGCCATCTCCAGCCCCTTAATAGCATTATGGTCAAGTGAAACCTTCCCCCTTCCCTTATGTGGGACATTTGTCATGGTTTTAATACCCTGCCATACCTCTCTGGGGTTACCTGATGTAAGAGCGCCCTCCATTTTTGTTTTTACTGTAACTGTATTTATCCAATACTATTTGTCTTTTGATTTGTCTCTGGATATCCCTCCTTACTATATCACTGCAGGATCCTGGTCGGTTCTGAACGCTGAGAAGCCCTGTGGTTCCACCTCACTCGAACTAATAGAGCGTCGCGTTCGTTCAGACAGGCACGGAGCCAGGGTGTCACATGGCCCCTCCTGTCCAATCGTCATCGCTAAAGTCCAGCCCACCCACTTAGCTGCTTTATAACTGAGGCAGCGTTCATTCATTCTGCCTGCTTCACGCTCACCACATCGCTGCTACTCCAGCCTCTGCAGATCGTCAAATCTCCTCCTCCTCCTCTCCAACCACCACCTTTTAAAAACAGTTCAATCATATAACCCCAGTGTTTCCCATATCATGGGACTGTAGGTTGCAGATGGTTCATTATTGTACCTTGAACTATGTAATCTAGATTCTGTAAGTGAAGACTATTTAGTTGGTCTCCTGTTCTCGTGTTCATACCGTATTCAAAAAATTATAAATTGTAAATTCATGGCTCTGTGGGGGTTTGTGATCTCAGGGACTATCTGTGCCATGCTTGCTCAGATTGTTCCAGAGCATCACGAGCAGAGTCACCGCCAGACTAAATGTATGTGATCTCAAATAAATGGTTAAAATCTGACAAAGTGTCCTGTCTGAAATGCTGTTATCGAGCCATGTCTCAGTGATAGCCACGACACAAGCATTGCGGTACTCATGCAGGAACCGGGAGTTAGCTGACATCTCGTCAGTCTTTGCTCTCAAGGACTGTGCATTAATGAGCAGAGTAGTGAGCAGAGGAAGTTTGCTTGTCATCTTCTTTAATTGCTGATGTGCATCCACGTTTATGTTTACATCTCCTCCAAGTGCGATTGTTCCCCAGGTCTGCCCTGATTCATTCCAGTATTGAGTTTATTCCAGTGTAATAGTCTGATGCAACGTGATTGCGTAGCAGAATAAGTGTGTCTCTACTATACTGGATTCCCCCGGATACTCCACCAGCAGCATAGCCGTACTTAAAATCAAAGTTATCAGTCCGATCGCACACCATCTAACAAGATCTATTTTAACACTTAATATAAACCAGGTACAAAGGGTACAAAGTGGAGACATCCTCACATATACGGAAAAAAAACCCACTGAAACACACAAAAATGCCAGGTGAGAGATGTCGCTAGGCAGCCACAGAGCAGCACCCTGGAAGTAAGAAGTAGATCTGAATTCAAGTAAATGATTTTATCAATTAATTGTTTGGTACGTCAGTCCTTATTCAGACAGTGTTCTCATGTCTCATGAAGCTTATTAACTCGTTTTTTTGAAAAAGTCAAAAACAAAACTGGAGATGCTTTTTTCTTTGTGTTTTGACTTTTCCCTGAACTTTTTATAATGTAACACTATAAATGCACATAAAAACGCATTATAGAAACACAGCTACAGTGTAGATACTTGTTGTAGTTCATTAGAAAGCTTGAATGAGACAAAAACAGAAACACAGTAAAAAGATAACTCCTCATAATGTTTAAAGCAGCCTTGAATACAGTCTGTGGTGCTAAGTTTGTTGGAGCAGAAAACATGGAAAACTTCAAGGTTCCAACGATCAATCTTATCAATTAAATCCCAGTAAGAAAGCAAATAGGTGTTTCTCCCCAAACGTTTCAACTCCTGAGCTTGACTGTATGCATACCTCTTTGGCCCTGAGCCTTTCATTGTCCATGTTGACATCGAGCAGAGGTCGCACTCTGCAGAAAAGTTTCCACCAGCTCCACCTGGCCACAAACCTCAGAGCCCGCAGGTTCCTCTGCAGACAGCTGACTGCCATCTGCTGTACCTGGAGACACAAAAACAGGGTTTCAGTCAAATATTTGGTAAAACTACTGCTGAGCTCTCTGTTCTCCCAAAGTGATGAATATCAAATCCCAAAATGGCATTTTAACTGCAACTCAGATAATGACTACAAACAGAAAACCTAATTTCAAATGACTGTATATGCACACAATATTCACTACATTATTGCAATTATATATTACCAGTTTGTTGTTTCTTTAGCCAAAATTGATTCTATCACAGTCATTAGAAAGATGCTCAAACACCACAGAAGTTCTAAGTAGAGTTGCTTCAATTTCCATCTCATAAACATAACTACAAATTAAAATAGTATTTTGTGGCTCATCCAGTACTGAAGAGTCTTTGTATGGCATGATAGTTAATGTTTCTTCTGTGTCAGAGTTCAGCTTAATCCTATTGTACAGTGCCATTTCTGCTCGAATTTAGGTCCCAAAACAGTAAAATGACATGGTAGTTGTTAAATTATTCTTCAAAGATCAGTATAAATCATATAAAACTATTTTAGCCTTATTCAGGACTTTTGGGGTTTTTGGACCCCAGGCCATTTGGTTTAGGTGACAGATATTGTTTTTTTGTTTTTTTTGAAGATTTAAAATAAATAAATAAATATATATATATAAATATACACATATGTGTGTGTGTATATATATATATATATATAGAGAGAGAGAGAGAGAGGGACATTTGTCAGGCATTTGGAAGCAAAAATACATCTAGTTATCAGAAAACGCATTTAACATAGTGTAGAAGTCTACAATGAATACCAACAAATAGTTTGCACACATTCTTTCTTGGAGTCCAATGGACTCTGAAAGACCTTCTATGTATGGCAACATGAAAGTCCTGAATAGGGTTAAACACTACAAAGACAAGCAAATACACAAAATGACCACCAAACGAAGCACAAAGAAAGACCACAAAAGACATTACAAGCACAAAAAAATAAAACCACAGACAGACACAAAATGACCACAAAGAGATACAAAAGAACTATAAAGATATACAAAATAACCACAACTAGATGCCAATTATTTACAGAGGGACACAAAATGACCACAAAGACACACAAAAGACTTTAAACTTTCAAAAAACAAGCTAATGTTTGCACATAATTAGAATCACGGAATGATTTCTGGCTAAATTCTAGTTTCATCTTCTCAGATGCTTTGCTGGGTTGTAATGACAGTAAAGTGAAAGTTTTGCTTTTATAGACAAACTAATGTGCATCTTCAGTGTATAGATTAAAGCTCAACAGTCAGTCAGCGCTGCAGACGCTCACAGGGACACACTAACCTTGAGTTTGCGGTATTTCTGCCGGGCCAGATGTCCCAGGCAGGCGGCCTGTAGATGGACCAGCCAACCGGTGACCTGCTGGTCCCTCTGCTGCTCCAGGTACTGCAGCACACCTCGCTTCATAAACACCTGACAAACAGCAGAGAGAGGATCCATGAGCCATATCAGCTTGATTCATGTTGGGTTGTTTATTACAAGAGTTCAAACATGTTCTCACCCTGCTGGCTCCTACGACAATGCTCTTTTTATCCACATCCAGCTCAACCAGCAGCTCCTCCACCGCCTGAGACATAGAGGGAAAAACAACTTATTTATTCTTAGCTTGAACAGCCAGACAGAGTGTTTGTGCGGCTGCAACGTGACATCTGACCTTTCTCTCATCGTGGCTGACAAACATTGAGGCATAACGTTTCATAATTGGAGGAGACAGCGCCTGGAAATGACACCTGAAGTCGCTCAGAGTCATGTGATCAGGATAACCTACAGCCAGAGACAAAGACAAGTTATCAACTTTTCTCCCCCTCCCATAGTCAAAGACTGTGTTCAGAAAAGCTGAAAACCCTGAAAAAATGGTTTGTAGGAGAAAATACACATTTATAATATATATATATATTCATTTAACATAACAAAACATGTATAGATTCATAAAAAAGCATCAAATGTATCATTCTAATGATGACTAGTCAACACTGAGCAGTTTTTAAGATGTCTCTGCTTCAGCTAATTAGAGAACTGGTTCCAGATCAGGAACACTGTAATCCAATAATCCAATAAATTCAGGGTCTGGTTGATTCTAAAGAACTTGTGCTGAGGCTCCTGTTTTTTCTGCATCACTGTGCCAGTCCAGATAAAAAGAGGCAGATTTCTCAAAGTAAATTGGCTTGTGGACCTAAATAGATAAATCTGCTCCCTTGGAAGGAAAACCTCGCTCAGAGGTAGAGTGTGGGCTGCTGGTTCTTCATTCTCCTTCTCAGGTAATGAGCTTTATTTTACATTTGGCACTTGAATAAAAAAATATTTTTGCACAATATGTATGTATGTAAAGGACAAAATGCAACTGGTCTAAGATTTGTCTTCGAGTGTGTTCTGAATAAGTGAGACATTAATTGTCATCATATTCTCAATTCTGCGTTTATACAGTATGTAAACAGTTCAATGTTTTATAATGCAATATATAAAATATTTAAGAAATGCTTTTAAATATAAACATACATATTTATGAATATCACAAATACACACATAAAGTGTGTATTTATGATATTCATAAATATAAATACACAGTACATAAATAAAGGTTCGTGACTCTTCCACAATTTATTATGTTTCAGATTTATCTTAAAATAGGTCCAGTTAATTGTTTTCCTTGTTTTTTCTGCGGAAATCATAATTAGTTTTGTAATTACAAACCAGAGAGAGCACTAAAAGAGGAATTCATGATTAAATAAGTAGTAATGAATGTTTCTAAGCTTGTGTTTCTCTTTATTGTGTTTCACAGATATTTTTGAACTGACAATAACCTGTAGTTTCATTAATAAAGTGTCTCCCAGTGTTAGAGCCACTTTTGTGTGTTGATTGCAAATTTTACTTTCACAATTTACTGATTTATTGAGGTGATATAAAAAGAAAAACAAAAAAAACATGTTTGCATTATGATTAGGATATAAAGATACAGATATAAAAGTACTACTTTCCACCACTGCGGTTAACACAGCAGCTGCCGGTTACAGCAACACTCATGCAGCTTAATCATCATGGAGTCACACCAATGTGACCGCTTAAAATTTTAATTCACACACGCTCAAAAAAAGGCTGCAAATGCGACCATTTTGGATGCAACCTGGAGCCCTACACAGGATGTACTGTGTAACGTCAGCACAAAAGTAAGTTTGATGAACAGTGATGGAAGACGCGACCGCATTGTTTGGCTTGTTGGTCAGAAAGTTTTTTTGTTTTTTGTTTTTAAATTTCCCAATGGCAGCTTGGATAAGAGCATGGTAGTGTGCAAATTTTGAGTTTACACTAATCTGTGAATGTAGTAGACAGATGAAAAAATGCACAGATTAATATAGATGAAAAACAAACATTTGTGTTGTTTCGGTTCACATATATGTCTAGTCACTAATTCAAAATTTAAACCAAAATTTATCTGAATTGAAAAACTTTGCATATTGTGTCATATATCGCTATTTGATTAAAATGTGATTAATCACGATTACTCAAATACAAAGTCTCTAATTAATTAGATACATTTTTTTAATCACGTCCCACCACTATTTATGAAGTGATGTCAATAATATGAGTAATATGAGTTATTGTTATTGATCAGACGATGATCAACTGTGACAGAAGGAAGAGGTGAAATTGAGTCTTGTTTGTTTGTTTTTTGAGCAAACATGAAGGAAAACATGTAGAATGGGCTACAACGGAATAAATCACCAAGATTGAAGGTAATAGAGTCAGTGGCTACAATGCTGTGATTGGACTGTTCAAAATGTACGAGTCAAGAAGTGGATCTCTGTAAAGGTGGCACAGCTGAACCCTCTGAACTCCAAAACCCAGCAGCAGGCTGTGTTCATACAGAGTAGAGAGGAGACAAACTTGGAAACAAACCAAAAAATATAAAAAGTATTACAATATCTATAATATGTAGAGCCACCTTTTTTCCAGGAATGTTATCACCTGGTGGCACTAGGAAAAATGTTGATTCCAGGTTTTTACATGTTGAAAGACATTGAACTTAAAAAAAAAAGAAGAAAAGATTAATGGCATTTCAACTGTTTTATACAGCACAGAAGACATTTCTGAGTTCTCTCTAATTCTAGTAATGGTTTTGCTGTTTCCATAGAGATGCAGGACTTTATATTATAGTGTAAAAATAATCCTACAGTGAACAAAAATGTTACAGGGTTAAGAGAAGCCACAAGTCTAGCTGCTCTATGTTGTGATTCTTCGCAATACTAATTTTGGGAGATATTTACCAGACAGTCACTTGTAATTCAAAATTCCAACAAGTCTTTGAAGGTGGGTAAAATCAAATATTTGATCTGTAAAGATATGTTCAAATTCAAAATTCACTGTGTGTTTTCACACAGGCTAGCAACGATATTGTTGTCTTCTTTGCTGGAAAACAAATCACAACATGAAAACATCAAAGGAGTTTAAAAAAAAAATCAGGAAAAAAGACACATAGTCTGTTCTGTGCTAACTCATCATTATATGCTGGATAGTTCTCAGTTCTTACGTATTTAAGAGGTACATGGTTCACTATTTATCTGGTTGTTTCTGATTTGTTCCTTCATAACTCCTCAGTTTTTTGTGTAGAAAGGAAAGCCTCATCAGTGTAATTTGCTAACCTGTGCGGTAGAGCTGCAGTGCCGACAGGATCTGTGTGGAGTGTAGCTGCACTCTGAGAGCTGGGACGTCAAAACTTCCTCCGTCAGACTTTGCACTCAGACACTGCAGGAACACCGGCCGGGCTCGACGAATCAGATTCACCAGAGCATCCTGCAGGCCGAGGACAGAGTGTGGATAAGAGACTGATGCTTCAGAAAGAGGAGAAGGTGAAGGTACTGTCATACTTACAGCCTGCAGTTTTACCGCGATGCACTGCGAGTGTCTGCGTATGGCCGCCATCCCCCCGCTGAACGTTTTCCTGATGGTGCCGTTTCTCTGCAGAGAGCGCTGGCTGCCGCCCTCCAGCCCCCCAAGACCTCGACACAGAGCTGGCAGGGAGATTCTGGGGGTGAACATAGACTTCACCTCCCCTCTGAAGAAGGAGAAGACAGAGAAGTTGGCTTTCATATGTGGCAGTACAGTGTGTTTTTTTTTGTTTTTTTTTTAAATCCTCATTGCACTCAATCAGCAACAGCACACGAAGACTCCAGGAAGAGTGTTTATTTTTTAATTTGAGACAAATGTAGAATCATTTTGGAACAGTTTTGCATAATTTTGGACATGTTTTGAGTCATTCTGGACAAACTTTGTGTTGATTTGGACAAGGTTTTTATTCATTTTGGACATATTTTGAGTAATTTTGAACACATATCAAATCAATTTGGCTGTAAAGTCACAGTGTACTGAATGTTTTTAGCTGCAACAACAGAACTGTCAATTTCCAACAACCCTACACGCCAGCTTTGCCTTCTTGTGACTTAATCCTCTTTCCCAAACTGAACTTCAAGTTAAAGGATGGCTGTTCAGACACAGTGGACCAGCAGATGGTGCT
Organism: Stegastes partitus; assembly: GCF_000690725.1. Lineage (NCBI taxonomy): Eukaryota > Metazoa > Chordata > Actinopteri > Pomacentridae > Stegastes > Stegastes partitus. Next base: position 303,190 of record NW_007577940.1, on the reverse strand, counting down.
TGACGAGCTTGCAGAACAGGACCTTCAAAGAGCTTTTCAAACGTTGCAGGAGCACCGGGAGCGCCATATCACTACACAAGGTGATGACTAAGAAGGGGATGGTGAGCAAATTTAAATCAGGTACGCCTTTTGCTTTTTATAGGCAGAGCTCTGACCTTTTTGATCACACCAACAGGAGCCAGCTGAAAGACTAACACACAACCACCACACGCGTCAGCCTCCTGGGCCTTTAAACAGACTCACATGGTGGAGTTTTGGAGCAGACAGATGGCATTGAGCGCAGACGGGTTGTTCTGGATCAGACCGAACCATCCAGTCAGGTCGTAGCGGACGGGGTCACCGCCCATCAGGTGGTTCACCTCGCATTGCAACGGCTGCTCACACTGACGCACTGCGAGGACACACACATTCACAACACCAACCACTGAATTAGGACACTGTAAGTTATATAGAGCTCACAAACTGCACACATGCTGGGAGAGAAACTCTGTGGGTCTGTCAATGCGTCTATCTTGTGTTACCAGTGTTGCTGTAATACTGGCAGACTCTCTCGAGGGCACTGTTCTCGCAGGAGGCTGGTGTCACCATCTCCTCATCCAGAACCCATAATAGACCTCTGGGGTCTCCATCTGCCACCCGGACCTGAAACACACACACACACACACACACACAGACACACACACACACACAAACACACACACACAATCACTATGTAAAATTACTACGAGACAACAAAATGAGCTCTTGCTGTTTTTCAAACATAAATTGAGCTAAAGCTTCGAGAATCCATCCAGATGGTGGATGGACTGAAAAGAAGGGAGAAAGAAACATTTTCACCACATTCATATTCTCAGGCACAAACAGCAGGAGCGGTGTAAAGCAGCTTTAATTGAATTTAGAGAAACAGTTCCCCAAAGTATTAGATAAAAGCTGCCAAATAAGTACTGTGCTTCTGGCGTCTGTCTGAGAAGAACAAACAAAACTACAGATTAAAAAATGAACATGCAGAGGAAGTGGAAGTGCTCCAACAACCTCCATCTGTAGGTTAGGGCAGCGTTTCTGTGGCCTGGAAGGTAAAACAGGCACCGCTTACATTGCTCGATACTGCTGGTAAAGCTTTTTGCTCTCTTAATAATTAAATGTGATGAAGGGCATAGCAACATTCACCTCTCCTTTTCTCATCTGAATTTTAAGGGTTGGGCTTTGAAACTAAACAGTGGTCACTGTGTCAGAGTTTCTTCACAGTTCACTTGTTTATTTGTTGGGACCCAAAACCCAAAATCTTGACTGAATTTTGAGAATTTAAGTGTTCAATATCTCCAGGAATATAACTACCACAGATGAGTCCAGCAGATCCAAATGATTAAACAGCTCCAGCAGACTATAAATTTTAAATTACTAGAGCTTGAAAATGCTAAAAATGTACCACATTTTCAAACAATGGTATTGGGGCCCAGAAAAGTTCCTGTAAGGGGATATTTATAGATTAATCCATATTTCCAACTAAAAGTCTTCAGTCATCGTTTCACTTTTGAGGCCTCTAACATCAGTAGAATATGATCTATGCCAATTATTAGCCAAGGTTCCAGGTTTTTAAAAATATTTTAACTGTAAATTAAAATGATTTTCAAAATAATTTCATAAATTTAATTCTATGTTAAAATGGTGACGTGGACTCACTCATAGAACCACAAAAACTGTGCAGAGGGGTCTACACGAGGTGTGTCAGAAAAGATATATTTCAAATCCAAACTACAAACTACAAGTTTTTCCCTTTGAAGTAATCCCCCTGGAGTCTAACACACTTTCCCAGCCTTCTCTGCCGCCATGCACTCCTGGAAGAATTCTTCCAGGATCCCCTGCAGCTCTGTCGTCACATCTTCAAAACGGGTTCCCTTGATGACCCCCTTGAGCTTGGGGAAGAGGAAAAAATCCCACGGAGCCAGGTGGAGTGAGTAGGGAGGTTGCTCCAGCACAGAGATGTTCTTCTCAGTCAGGAGTTGTCGGATGCTCAGGACATTGCGAGCAGGCTCGTTGTCATGGTGAAGCAGCCACGACTTGTCCTGCCACAACTCTCACCTCTTCACGCACACTGAATGAAGCAAACACCGCAGGATCTCTTTGTAGACGTGCTGGTTGATCGACTGAAGGGAAAATTCGTAGTTTGCAGTTTGGGTTTGAAATATATCTTTTTTGACACCAGTCCTGGAACTTTTCTGACACACCTTCTGACACCTATATTGGGATTGTATGTGCAAAGTTACACGTTGCCTCTATGTTGTCTTTTTGTTGAAATTTAAAGTCATATAAGGCTTATTTTGCCTAACCGAATGTTTCCATACTGTGCACGCTTAAACTCATCATGTACATTTAATTTATGTACAAAGAGGAAATTTTAAAAACACATTTCAATGTCTCTGTTGGTCTAAATGTCAGGTTTGTGTTGTCTTTCCTTCCAGTAACTTGAGCCGGGAAGGATGACAGAATGTGCTGTTCAGTAACCCCAAAATGGTCTCCCAGGTAAGACAGGATAGACTCCAGCCCCC